>NW_022986859.1:753472-842681 GCF_010094085.1 Westerdykella ornata | reverse complement strand
AACCCATCTTCAATCAATCTTTCTGTCACCGTGACATCTTCAGATACCATCAAATCTGACAACTTCTTAGTACACTTGGTTTTCAAATACCTGTTACCCTCCGGTGTCATCTCTGTGCAAAGAATTCTATCGTTCATCCCCGAGAACCAACCAAGATTCCTAGAGGATATACCATTATCCGTGGAACCTTACACGTATCTTCTATATCAACAAGGAAGGCTTTCTCCCAGCCTTTAGGGACGTGTTTTTCGATATGTTTACAGAGCAGAACTATCGAAAGGCCTTTGAGGCATCAGGACTAGTTCCTAGCAATGTACAGGTAGTATTAGATCACCTTGAAGTATGGCTGTGTACCCTGCCAGTACCCTCACTACCAGAGACACTATGGCAGTCGAAGATCCCAAGGAATACACATGAGTTTGGATCTCAATCTAAGCTTATAAGTGACTCCTTTATGTGATCACCTCTTACTACTCAGGCTGGCTTCTCTCAGCTTGTAAAAGGTGCTGAACTTATATTTCATCAAAACGTGCTTCAAGCCTCCCGTATTGCAGAGCTTGAAGAACAATTAGCAATGATGACCAAGCAAAAGGCACGTAAAAGGAAGCATTTTCAGCATGGTGGTACAATGAACTATGGTGTTGCAGCAGCTCAGTTAGCTGCTGAGGCATCTATGGCATCTCAGCGATCAAAGAAAGCTCATAGTAGTGGTGATCATAAAATAGGCCAACTAGCTCTACGGCGCTGTGGGAACTGCAGAGGAACTGGGCACAACACACGAACTTGCAAAAAAAATACAGAAGGATCTTCTGAATCTGATGTAAGCATAGCATACGCAGGCTCTCTCTTTGATAGTGATTAAAATGAAAACTCGTAACATGTGTTGGTGGTGCTAAGATATTTTGTCGGATTTGGTGATTTGTCGGGTTCGGTGATTAAACACATTACTTATAGTATATATATAGAAGATACTATAGTATAAGTTTTAGCTGCTCTGCTCCTGTTGTTGTAGACTTATATAACAGGGAGCACGCGGAAGGGAGCAAAAATGCGGGAGAAGTACGCCAAGACTTATGCTGATTTACGCATCTAACAGATGCATTCATTAACTATGCGCGCACCAAGCACTGAAGCTGGGGGTTTTTGGATTTTCAGAATTTAGTCTAAAAGAGATCAAGTAGCTGAAGCCCTGCATGAGTCAGCACATATCCGGCATCCGTGAATCATGCCCATAGCAAGGTTGTGGTATCTTCTTAAACACCGCCCAATACGCCTTTGAAACAGGTAAAACCTTTGCAGCCAATTATGCCAACCAAACGCCGAACCCAATCTAGACCGTTTCATTTCCGTAGATGAGAGAAGTCCTTCAAGATACCGGCCATGTGAGTGTTGGTCTGCTTGCCACCACGACGAGGTGCCTTTCGCTTTTTCTCCTTGGGTCCAACTGCGACAATCTTCTTGGGCGCGCTCGAAGGCTTCAAGCCAGCGGTAACGAGCTTCTTTCGCAAGTCGTCCGGGTTCTCTGGAAGTGCAATCTGATGCCACTGGGCCTTGAAGTCGGGATCCATCGTGTGCATAAGCGAAGGATCGTTGAGCCAGACCGTCTTCGGCTGGGCATCCTTTTTATGACGCGAGACCAGCACTTCATTCTTCTTCTCAAGCTCGTTGATGTCTTCTACAGCCGTCGGCCACCCATCCTTGAGGTCCTTCACCGGCAGTCCCGCGGCGGACTTTTGGTTCTGCAGATACCCTTTGAGCTGCGCACTATTGCGAATGTTGTATTTCGGCTTGTAGCGATACAGGTCCTTGACCGGATCCCACTCGATGCGGTTGACGACGTGTGTACTGCGGAGACGTCTCAAGAGTTCAGGTATATGGTGGTCGGGTATGTTTAGGAACTTGGTGATCTGCTCTAGGGTGTGCCATTTCTGGTCTTCGCTTTTGAGGAACTGCTGTGCGTAGAGGAATTGGGTGTTGACGTGATGGCCGGTGCCAGTCTCGCCGGGTTGCGAATAGACAGTGGAGGCGGGGGTGGTATCAGGACGCTTCCGTTTGACTCCGCTGTTGGAAGAGGTAGACGGAGTAGGCGACGGCGCCGCCATGCTTGTGGCGGATTTGAGGAACGACATGGCCGTCGCCCAAGCGCCGGGTGGGCCTGCGTTGGATGGGCCTGCGTCGGAATGAGGGTGAGGACACAGAGAGGGAGACAGAGAAACAGGCAGAGAGTGAAGTTCATGGACGTTTCGGAAGCGGTTAGGCCAAGCCAACGTCGCGCCAAGAAATGCAATGTAGTCCGTGCGCTAATCTTCCCGTCACGTGCCCGCGTCTCTCAAGCTCAAACAAAGCGAACCGACCTTGTCGCGACCAGCAAAAGCGACCTACGCTTGTTCGACGTCCGCCGCACAACCCTTCTCGCGCCAAAGGGTAGGACGCTCCTTTGTCTTTCCTTTTCCCTTTCTGCCTCCCAACTTCTGGACGGACGATGCGCTAGACGAATCTACTGTGCAACTCCCAACCACCCGCTGTTATGGCTGCGGCTGCAGTTGACGTTGGCTATCTAGCCGCGTCCTATGCTGTACCCGCGTCAACATTCCAATCTTTACTATCAGACCCGACGGTCGAACTCGTCCAGTCCTTGCTTGTACAGATTGAAGCGAAAGCCCGGTCTTATGATGACCTCAAATCAGAGAAGCTTCGCTCCGACTTGGAGTTGGAGAACACCGTACGAAGCAACGAGTCCCGCCAGAAAGCGCTCAAGGCCACCGCTGATAAAGCCCTAAAAGAGGTGGAGGAGCTGCGCAACAAGCTCGCTGAGCAAGGTAAGTGAAGTGATTGGTGTTTCTCTGTGTTGTCTTGCTGACCAGCATTCTCTGGAGAAACCGCACGCGAGCAGCTCGAGGCTGAGCTGCAGAACCTAAAGTCCACGGCGTCGACGTCCTCCACCGAGGTCGAGACCTTGGAGGCCCGAGTGAAGTCTCTGGAAGCCCAGAATCGTGACGCCATCGCTCTTCATGAAGCAAAGTCTGCTGCCCACGACCGACTAGCTGACGAACTTTCTGCACAACACCAGAAACTTGTCAGTGTTCGCAAACAGCTGTCCGAGCTCGAGGAAAAGAACCAAACCCTGGAAAATGCTGCCACGGCAGTCAAATATCGCGAGCAAAATCTGCAGCGCGAGATTGACTCGCTGAAGAAGAGCAATGACTGGTATGAGGCCGAGCTCAACACGCGAACGGCAGACAACACCAGGTTCCGCAAGGAAAAGAATGCCCAGATTGCTGAGCTACAGCGGAATTATGCGGACGCAACTCAGACCATCGAGTCCTTGCGCCGCACCGAGTCCACGCAGCGTCGACGTATTGAGGAGCTGGAGCAAAAGGTAGAGCAATCCCTTGCACGGATTCAGCAGGTCCAAGACGAGGCAACGCAGAAACAGCAATCTTTCCAAGCCGAGGTGGATAATATGCGGCGTCTGGCAGCTCTACACCAGGAAAGTGCGAACACGGCCAAGGCCCACGTGCAACAACTTAGGGAACAGCTAGAGACAGTCAACGCCAATGCTGCCCATGAGTTGGGCGTGCTACAGGCCGAAAATGACTCGGAGCGCTCACAACGGGAGGCTGCAGAGAGCAGGATTGCGGAGCTGGAGTCGCAGATTGAGGGACTAGAAGCACATATCTCGGAATTGAGTCAGCCGTCGCAAGTACCCATGACACCTCGCCGAGCAGGCGTAGGTGCTACGTTCGACACCCCCGGCCGGGCAGGTTCCCCAGCTGTGTTCTCTCCTGGTTCCACTCGGAGTCGCGGTGGGCTCTCCACGACGCAGCTCTACGCTGAAAATACCCAACTCAAGAAGGAACTTCGGGTTGCCCAAGACAAGGCCGCGAAACTCGAAGAGACAGTGGCGGAAATGTTGAAGGAGCTGGAGGATAACATTCCGCAGATTGATGAACAGAGACGAGAAAACGAACACTTGAAGGCAGAGTTCGCTTCTGTTACCGAATTACTCGATGGCGCGACGAAAGAGAGGGAGATAGCTAAGAAGGAGGCGCGGAAGGCGCAAGGCGATTACCAAGGGGTTGTGCGTGAGAAGGAGGTGATGCAACAACAGCTTCGCGACCTCAGCATCCAAGTTACGATGCTACTGCTCCAACATCAAATTCGTGAACAGGGTATGGGATCCCTCAGTGAGGAGGAGGTCCAACAGGTTCAAGAATATGCCAAGTCGGGTCTGACGCCGGACGAGTTCGTTAACGATTCGACGGATACCGGACGGCTCATTACCCAGCGGCTAGTGTTATTCAACAATATTCAAGAGTTGCAGACTCGGAATCAAGACCTAATCCGCCATATTCGTGAACTGGGAGAGCAGTACGAAGGTACCGAAGCATTGGAGAAGACGAACGCAATCAAGCGCGATCGCGAGGAGTTGGCAAGATTACGCGAACAGGTCGCTCAGTACCAAGAAAAGATCAAATCTCTGGAACTTCGATCCCAAAGTTTGACCAAAGAACGCGACATGTATCGCCGCATTGTCACGAGCCGAGGCCACGGGGATGGAGGATTAGATGGAGAGGCAGCACATGGACGGTCAGTCAATGGTGGAGCTGCAGCAACCCCGCCGCCTGGGACCATGCCATCCGAGGTCGACCGAACTCCTGCTTCCAGAGAAATCGCAGGGTATGAGAAGCTCATCAAGGACCTGCAGACTCATTTGGATATTCTGCGACAGGAGTCGGCTACGGACCTTGCCAATCTCAAACAACAAGCTGACCGGCTTGCGAAGGAGAATAATCAATTGCAAGCCGACAAGATGCGACTTGATAGCGCCCTACAGTTGGCCAATGAGCGTTTCGAGCTCCAAGTTCAGAAGCTCGGTCTACTTCAATCGGAGAACAATGAGATCAGGAAACGCTGCGACACCCTGCAGGATCTGGCGGCCAAGCAGGACATCAAGACGCAGCAGGTGGCGGAAGACCTCCTCGAGGCAAGAAGTTTGGTTGAGAGTCTTAACCGCGAAAACGCCAACCTCAAGGCCTCTCGAGACATCTCGAAATCTACCGAGACACGTCTGGAAAACGAGAATGCTGGTTTGATGGAGGAACGAAGCCGTTTAAATAAGATGATATCAGACCTGCAAAATCTACGTAACGAACAAGAACTTTCAGAGTCAGAGAATAGGCGACGCCTACAAACCCGCGCGGAATCTCTTGAATCAGAATTGCAAACACTCAAGCGCAAGCTTGAAGACGCAGTGGAGGAGCACAAGAGGGCAACTTTAATACAGGAAAGCGAGCAGCTAAAGGCTCGGAGCACCATCGATGACTTGCGGAAAGCCATCAACAATATGCGTCCCGAGCTGGCAACTGTGAAAACGGAGCGCGACCATCTTCAAGCTCGGGTGGATGAATTGAAGGCTGACCTACGTATCGCCGAAGAGCGTTCACAAAACCTGCAGCCTCGGCCCACTCCTCGGGTTGCTGCTAGTGAAGGATCCGGTGAAGAGGGCCTCTCTCGTGAGGAGCAGCTGAGTATTGAGATCTCCGATTTGAGACAGGCACTGGAGGCTGCTCAAGAGGAGGCCGAGTCTGCTAAGACTGATGCAGCTCGCTACCAGTCCATTGCTCAGGATGTCGAGGAACAAATGGAGGGGCAAGTTGAGGCTCAGGAGCAATATCAACAAGAAATGGATCGGATCATTGCTGAAAAGGATGCCAACATAAGCGACTTGGAAAAGCGCGTTGAGGAAATCTCGTCAGAGCTGGCAGCCACCAACACCGAGCTCTCGGAGCTTCGCAGGGCTCAAAGTGAAGAAAGCGCTCTCTTCAACCAGCGCAAAGAGCAACTCGAAGCTGAGATCGCCCGTCTGCAGGAAGAGTCGGATAGATACAAACAAACCGCACAGTTTCACCAGGAGGATCTAAAGGCACAGGCTGAGATTGCGACCCGTGCACAGCAGAATTACGAAAATGAGCTTGTTAAGCATAGCGATGCCATGAAAAGTCTCCAAAAGGAACGCCAGGAACATAACCAGCTGAAGTCTGAGGTCGCGCAATATAAGAATCAAGCTGAGGCCGCTCGTGCTGCGCTCGCAGAAAGCGAAGATCACTGGGCGGAAACTCGCGAACGTTACGAGCGGGAACTTTCGGAGAGCAGAGCGAGGCTCAATGATCTCAAAGAACAAAACAGGATTCTCCATCAACAACTTGAGAGCATCAGCGCACAGATCGCAGCCTTGAAGCAGAACCGAGGTCCACCGACAAGCGGGGCGGTAGACTCTGGCAGTGCTGAAAACAGTGGACTGCAGGAGCTCGTGAATTACATTCGCAAAGAGAAAGAGATTCTGGAAGTGCAATACGAGATCTCCCTCACGGACAACAAAAAGCTGGAAGGATCTGTTAAGAGCCTGCAAAACCAACTCGACCAAACCCGCGAGTTACTCAGCGCTGCGCAACAATCACAAGCCCAGACGCAGCAGAGCGTAGTAAGCTTGGACGCCTACCAGCGCAATGTTGAGCAGATGAACACCCTTCGCGAAAGCAACATCACGCTGCGCAACGAGGCCCGCCAGGCTGTGTCACGACTGGAAGCGAAGTCGAAGGAGGTGGAAGATCTTTACGCTCAGCTTCAACCTCTTCGGGAACGCGTGCAAGTCCTAGAAGTAGATCTTGAAAGCACCAAGAGCGAGCTGGAAACCGCGAGACAGAATGGGGATCATTGGCAGACACGTTGTCAAGATGTGCTCCATAAGTACGACCGCATCGACCCGGCGGAACTGGAAGCACTCAACGAGAAGATCGACTCCCTGCAATCTGAGCGTGACCAGCTCCTCGAATCGCTCAACGAAGCGAAAGAACAGATCAGCAAGTTCGATGAGCGGTTGTCCACTGAGATCGAAGCGGCCAAGGCAACTCAAGAAGCGAGCTTCCAGGAGCGCCGCGAGAAGATGATTGCTCAGTTCAAGGAGAGGTCGCGTGAACTGTCGGGGAAGATCAAGGAGAAAGATGGGTCCATTCAGTCTCTCACCCAAGAGCGAGATGCCATTCGCCAAGAACTTGAGCAGATCAGAGAAGAGTTAAAGAACACAAGAGCAGCACGGGACGAAGCGCTTGCTCGTGCGGCGAATGCTAGCGCTGATGCTGTCATGGGCGAAGAAGGCCAGATTGAAGAAGGTCTTGCAAATGAGGAGCGTCAAGCTCTGGAAGGTCGCGTCAAAGCAGCTGAAGATCGCGCTAATGGAGAATCGAATCGAGCCGTTGCACTCCACATCGAGAATCAAGGGAAAGACACAAGGATACGAGAGCTTGAGAATCAGATTGTGCGTATCATTTGTTTGGCTGCACGATAAGTCGCTAACTCTTTTCCAGGGCGAGCTACAGCAACGGATCGTCGGTCTCAACAACGAGCTCAGCCAGTCTCGGGAGCAAGTGAGACAATATACTGCCCAGGTGCAGCAGCTGCAGACGCAGCTGTCGACTACTGCTTCCACCCCGAATGTACGCGTAAGAAATAAACTGGACGAACTACGTCTAACGATACCGCAGACTGAGACCCAACAAATCACCACTGCCCCCAGTGACGAGCTTGCTCAGACCATAGAGGCGAAGAATAAGGCCGAGGACCGCGTTCGTCAATTGCAAGCCCAAGTACAGGAGCTAGACGCCCAAAAACAAGCAGTAGGAGACCTTTCTGAGGATGTGGAGAAGCTGAAGGAAGAACTAGCGGCTTCGCAAAAGGAGGTGGAGGATCTTCGTACCCGCCTTACCATCTCAGAGTCGTCTGCCGCGGTAGGTGAGGGTGAGCCGACAGAGTCTGTTTCCGCCCAGATTGCTCAGCAGGTGGCCGTCATCAAAGAGGACTTGGAAGCCAAACACGAGGAGCGTACCAGTGCTGCCGAACGCGACGCAGACGAACGGGCCCGCCAAGCTGAGGAAAAGGCGAAGGCGAGGACGGAATCAATGAAAGAAAAGCTCAACGCGAAGATCAAGCAAATCCGACAGGAGCATCAGGAGGCCATCGAAAAGCTCCAAGCTGAGCATGAGACCGAGCTGGCTGAGTTGAGACAACAGCTACAAACCGCAACCGAAACCTCGACCAGGAAAGAAGACTCTGCGGCGGCGGAAACAAAGGCGGCTGTGCCCGCGATTGACGATGTGACCCATTTGACCAAGGAGCAAGTGCAGGCCATTGTGAAGGACAATGAACATGCGCAGGTCATCATTCGTAACACTGTTCGCTCGCAATTCGCCTCGAAGGAGCAAAAGATGAAGGAGGAGCACGCCAGGGAGCTGGAGGAACTTAAACAGCAGCATGCCAAAGTTGTTGAGGAGCTGGTTGCGAAAGCAGCGACTGCACCGGCAGGTATCTCACCCGAGGAACTAGAGAAACGGCTGGAGGAGGCAAAAGCAAAGGTGAAGGAGGAGCAAACAAAGATGAATCTAGCAAAGATAAGCTTGATTCAAAATCGCGCGGCGAAGCTCAAGGCCCAGGTCGATGTCGTGGCCAAAGCTGCTGAAGAGACGCCGCAGCGTCCGGTTGTGGAGGTCTGGGAAGTGGCAAAGGAGGCCAAACCGCCTGCTGCCCAACCTGCCGCTGCTCCTGCGACACCCGGTGCTACTCAACAAACTCCGACGAAACCTGGTACGCCGTCACAACCCGCACAACCCGGTCAAAATGGACAAGCACAAGCTGGGCCTCCCGCAGCGTTGGGACGACCCCATAGCCCGGGAATGCCTCAGGCCAACGGGGCGACGCCTGGTAACCTTGGCCAACCTGGAACGGCTCAGTCGCCATTTAGTCAACCGAACCCTTTTGGCCCCGGCGGCTATCCGATCCAGGGTCAGGGAATGCCTCAAAACCGTATGCAGATGCCAAATCAGATACCGCCAGCATATGGAGGTCCTAGTGGCATAATGGCGCCCGGATTCATGGGAGGACAAATGCAACCACAGCCTGGCATGCGTCCAGAATCCCCCTTCGCTCAAGGACAGCAACCGCAGATGCCTCAACAAGGCGGACGGGGTCGTGGACATGAGAATGTCGGAACTGGGCCGGCAGCACTTCGGAGCCTTGTCGGCCAGAGCCAGGCGCAGGGTGGCATACAGTCAGGCATACCACGACCTGGCGGAGGCGGAATACCGCGCCCCAGCGGTCGTGGCCAGGGCGGTCAGCAGGCTCAACCTCCAGCAGCAGCTCAAACAGCTGGTGGGGCTCAAGCTGGACGCGGAGGAGGCCGTAGCGGTCGTGGAGGACGTCAGGGTCAACAACAGGGCAATAGCCCAGGTGGAAATCTGAACCCCAATGCGCCTGGTTTCCAGCCTGGCGGCGGTCGAGGACAGAAGCGGACGCGTGAGGATGGCGGTGACGGCGATGGCCACCAGGGAGGGAAGCGTCCTCGAGGGGGACGGGGTGGAGCTTAGGTGGCCTTGATATGAGGATGAGAGTGGATTTCCGGATTTCCTTTTGTTGACTATAACTGGCGTTTACTGTGTATGCTATGGGAGGGGAACAGTGCATAGGATTGCTATGAGCGTGAGCGGGTGTCTTGGACGAGTGGGCTTGCTATTAGTGAGGCATGGATGGCATCGGACACCATGTTGGTAAATATGTATGATATATGGAGAGTTACACCAGATGCATACTCAACCTGCGAAGCAGCTCCACATGTGGGATTGATCTGTCATTCAGTCTATTTGTGCACAGTGGAGTTCGCTAGGTCCCGTAAAGATTGCTAGATCCAGGCTTGTTAGAGTCTCTCTTCACCTTCACCTTCACCTTCACCTTCACCTTCACCTTCACCTTCACCTTCACCTTCACCTTCACTTGCCAAGTCGCCTATCCCAAAACAGCCTGGCGTTATCCTGGAAAGCTGCCGCAGGGAAAGCTTAGCTCGCACCCCACAAAACAACCCCCCAACAACCTTGGAACCGCGCGGGGAGCACTCAGCCGCATTGCTGACAACCCGAGCTTCGAGACTCTCTGACTTCGCCTTGGCTAGCACTCATCGGCGTGGAAAAATGGCGCCCCGCTGTCCTCCGCCCTCCTGCAATCTTCTCCGACCTCTCCACTCTCTGCAATCCTTTTCCCTTTTCGTGCCCACGGCCCCTCGTCCCAAATGCAACCCCTACGCAGCAGATAGACTTCCGCACGGCTCCGAACGCTTTGCAGTCGCATCCCCCGAAGCACATATATATACACAGCAGAGTTAGCAGCGGGGCGGAGAAATGGCGGGACGCAGAAGTGAGACGGTAGCTGGCATACCGGTCAAGCAGTTCTCGCTGATAACCGTACGTCTCCGTTACCGTGGAGGAGAATGCTAAGAATGGCATACTGACATGTGTTTTACAGCTCACACTCCAGAACTCTGCCCTCATTCTTGTACGGATTCAAACCTCCCGCTTCTGCTATTCGCGCTCTAGGATGAACGTCTTGTGCTGAGTATACACAGGTTATGCACTACTCTCGGAGAATGCCTCCTGTCAACGGGCTGCGCTACTTTGCGTCGACTGCCGTCTTCCTCAACGAAGTCATCAAACTCCTGATCTCCCTGACTATGGCATTATGGGACGTGGCCATGCGCGTGCCAACAAACACACCAGCGACCGCCCTTTTTGAAAACCTCTTTTACGCCATATTCACGAACGAGAGCTGGAAGCTCGCGATACCGGCCGCGTTGTACACTCTTCAGAATACATTACAATATGTGGCGGTTTCCAACCTGGATGCGGCCGCGTTCCAGGTCATGTACCAGCTAAAGATCCTGACAACGGCAATCTTTAGTGTCACGATGCTTGGCAGGTCGTTGTCGTCCAGGAAATGGGTGTCGTTATTGCTGCTCGTAGTGGGTGCTTCGATCGTACAGCTTCCTGCGACACCGGCCCCGACTGGAATGAAGTCGCTGCGTGAGCCGGGCTCAGGCTTGTCATTCTTACCTCGATCGCTCGAGGAACTCAAGAAAGCGGGCAGTCATGCTGCTGGTCAATTGGTCCGGCGATCCGCGAGTTATGCGGGCATTCAGGAGGACCAAGGGATGCAACAACCGCGCATGAACAGCACTGTGGGACTCGTTGCGGTGCTCATATCCTGCGCTTTGTCGGGACTAGCCGGAGTGACGTTCGAAAAAGTGTTGAAGGAATCCAGTACCGCGAGCGCCTCGTTGTGGGTGCGCAACTGCCAGCTTTCGTTCTGGTCTCTCTTTCCGTCCCTCTTCATAGGGGTCATGTTCGTGGATGGCGAGAAGATTGCAAAAGTCGGCTTCTTCGCCGGGTATAACTGGGTTGTTTGGGCCGCCGTTCTGCTGCAAGCATTTGGTGGCGTTGTGGTCTCGTTAGTGATCAATTATGCGGACAACATTGCGAAGAATTTTGCCACATCCATCAGCATTGTACTGTCGTGTTTGGCGAGCGTGTACTTTTTTGACTTTGACATCACGAGATATGTAAGTTGGAAGCTTCCTGCTGCAACTGGGCTCGATTCGCTGATATCTGGGTAGTATCTCGTAGGCACATCCGTCGTCTTGTTCTCAACGTATCTGTACACGAAACCCGAACGAGGCTCCGCGGAACCAAGCATGGTGGCAGAGTTTGAGAAGACTGCGGTTGGTGGTAATTCTGATTATTTCTACGATGACCGGCCTTTCCGTCGGTGAGGCCTCATATCGGTTAGAAGACTCTGGCTTTTCCTTGTCCTGTGGTGCTAGAAGACGTTCCTCTCGGTTCTTGCATCGCATACGACCTTCCTATTCGTATTTCCTGGCCATATACCCTAGATTGCGAGCATTGGTGAATGATGTTATTCTTCCCCCCATCTTCCTTTTCCTGACTGTTTCATGGTCAATAGATCGGCTATGATGCAGCCATAACACGCTGAGCACTGAGAGAGGTTTACTGGCTCGTTTCCTGTGGTGAGCGGGACGTCGAGGATGCGATGCCATGCGTCCATGCCATCCGCCCATCGCACCTTCCCCCTTTGTACGGCCATATGCACCTCAATACCGACATGCTTGTCTTCACGCTCACCATCATTTCTTTCATCCTCCTTTTCATTCTCCCTTCATTTCGGTGCTCTACCTGGGAACAATCCACCAGCCATGGACGAAGAGATCTCCAACATGCTCGACGAGATGAGGGACCATGGCACCGCGCAACGACAACTCCATCCCACCACTCGGCGGCCGCCCATCAGGCTTCCTCCTCGATCTATACCTCCGCGAGATCGCTATCGGAATCATGGTGCGAAGGACGATCTTTATGATGGACCTGACGACGACGATCCGTACGGCGAAGTGTTTGGTCTGGATCAGTTCGGTAAGGACCATTCAAACAGATGGAGATATCGCTCTGACCCTTCTTAGACAATGAACTGCTTCAGCAACCGGTTCCAGATCGTCTGCAGCAGGCCGCCCTTGACCACAGACGACTGTCGCTTCACCCAAGTCGCTCTAAGTATGTCGGCACGACGTCGTTCTCGCAGGCAGACCCAACCTCCCACTACTTGCACCAGGACCAGTCCCATATTTCTGGTGGGTTTATGTGCTCGAAGAGGCGTTTGCACAGGTCACTAAGGGAGGAGCAGAGCAAGTTGAGCCACAGCTAGAACCGACACGGGATTTATGTAAGAGTTTCTGTGACGCTTGGTAACCCTCGAATGCTGACAATCCGAGCTCAATACGTCTATGTCTCACAACAACCCGATACTAGTTCTGATGCACAACTGGGGGCTTCATCTAGCCCTGCCCTCAGGGCGGGTCAACGGCGAGCTCACAAGCGCGCAAACTACATGCCTCAGACCACGACACGACTGCCTACTGCTACCTATCACACCCCGGAACCATCGCAGCTTCCGAAGATTGCTTCGTTCCAACAAGCCCCGGCACACGGCCCTCAGAGACATGCTCATGACACTCCTGTTATTCAAGGCATCCCCCTGGTCTCGACAACTGCCCTGCCTGACCGCCTACGCAGTGTCTTCACTTATCCCTTGTTTAATGCAGTGCAATCCAAGTGCATCGACCGTGTCTTCAAGAGCGACGATAACTTCGTGCTGGCTTCGCCTACCGGAAGTGGGAAGACTGCTGTTCTGGAGCTGGCAATTTGCAGAGCATTTGCGCATAACGACTCCGGCCAATACAAGATTGTCTACCAGGCGCCGATCAAGGCTCTCTGTTCCGAGCGTCAACGGGACTGGCAAAAGAAATTTAGCCCTCTCGGCTTGACATGCGTTGAACTCACAGGAGACTCTGACGCCAGCAATCTGAGGACAGTCCAAACAGCGGACATCATCGTGACCACCCCTGAGAAATGGGACAGCATTACACGGAAGTGGAAAGATCACGAGAGACTCATGAGGCTCGTCAAGCTCTTTTTGATCGACGAAGTGCACATACTGAAGGAAGACCGAGGCGCTATCCTAGAGGCAGTGGTCTCGCGTATGAAGACGATCGGGACGGATGTCCGGTTTGTGGCACTGTCTGCCACAGTCCCAAACCTGGATGATGTGGCTTCCTGGCTTGGCAAGAATCCTACGGCTCCTTATCTCCCTGCAAACAGCGAGAGGTTTGGAGAGGAATTCAGGCCTGTCAAGCTGAAGAAGCATGTGTGCGGCTATCAGTCTGGTAACCCCAACGACTTCGCTTTCGAGAGCACACTCGATTCCAAGCTTCCCGAGGTCATATCCAAGTATTCGGAACAAAAACCTATCATGGTCTTTTGTATGACCCGGAAATCAACCATGCAGACTGCAAAGATGCTGGCGGACTGGTGGTCCTCCAGTGATCCACAGCGCCGTTACTGGAAGGACCCATCGAAATCATTAGGCATCCAAGACCAAGATCTTCGCAATTGTATTGCATGTGGAGTTGCATTCCATCACGCGGGCCTTGAAAGCAAGGACAGATTCGCCATCGAAAAGGGCTTTCTGGATGGCGATATCGGTGTCATTTGCTGCACGTCAACGCTTGCAGTTGGTGTCAACCTTCCCTGCCACTTTGTCATCATCAAACACACCGTCACCTGGACCAATGGTGGGTTGCAAGAATATTCGGACCTGGAAATAATGCAAATGATTGGGCGTGCTGGAAGACCTCAATTCGACACGAGTGCTGTTGCTGTGATCATGACCCGCCAGAACAAAATTCGCCGCTACGAAACCATGGTGAGTGGTCAAGAGGTTCTGGAAAGTCGCCTGCATGTCGGTCTTGTTGAACATTTGAACGCTGAGATTGGACTTGGAACCATTTGTGATCTGGCTGCTGCTCGAAATTGGCTCTCTAAGACGTTCTTCTACGTTCGCCTACGGAAGAATCCGAGTTACTACAAACTCGAGGGTGCAAGGAGCGGTCAGCATATCGACGAACAGCTCGATGACATTTGCCTACGGGATCTATCGCTACTACAGGAGGCCAATCTAGTGGAGGGCGACAGGCGCTTCAGATGTACCCAGTTTGGAGAAGCCATGGCGAGATATTACGTCAAGTTTGAGACGATGCAGATCATTATAGGCCTTCCCCCCAAAGCTCAGATATCAGAGATCGTGAGTTTTCGAGACTCCCTTCGCTTGAACACCTGACACTCATCTGACGCAGTTGTCCGCACTATCTCAAGCGGCGGAGTTCAAGGACATCAGATTTCGTGCCGGAGAGAAGGCTCTCTATAGGACGCTGAACACTTCCCCCTCGATTCGGTTTCCTATCCCTGTGAGCCTCGATCTGCCCGCCCACAAGGTCTCCCTTATCATCCAGTCTGTGCTTGGAAGTGCCGAAATTGCGTGGGAGAAAGATGCACAAAAGATCAAGGGACAGTATCACAATGAGGTATTTGCGGTGTTTAGACATGTCCATCGGTTGATACGATGCATTGCTGATTGCCAAATTGGTGTAGGGGATTCCGTGGCACTGTTGCATGCTTTGTTGATTCAACGCAGTCTCAGAGCGCAAGCATGGGATGACGGTCCCTTACATATGCGACAACTTGAGGGCATTGGTGTTGTTGCCGTGAGGAAATTGGTCAATGCTGGGATCCGAAGCATCGAGGACCTGGAATACACTTATGCTCATCGAATTGAGATGATCCTCGGCCGAAACCCTCCGTTTGGTTTGAAGCTCCTTGAAAAAGTCAAACTCTTCCCCAAACCACGCGTTTCGGTTCAGGTTCTGCCTAAGACGGTAAGTGGCTCCACTCAAAGTAGGTACAAGTGTTGACGGCAGCAGATGCAAAGGACCAATGACGGAGTGAAAATCCAGCTCAAGATCGAAGTGGGCCTCATGAATGAGAAGCCACTCGTGTCATGGCAGAAGCAACCCGTATATATCTGCTGTCTTGCGGAGACCTCGGATGGAAGCATGCTTCATTTTGCCCGGATCAGGTACGCTCACGATTTCGTTGCATGATCGTCACTCATGATAGATAGTGCACAGAAGTTGGGAAAGGGTCAAGATCTCGTCATCCCAGCCGTTGTAACCTCCCCAGACCAATCGATCAACTGCTATGTGATGTGCGACGAGATAGGTACGTCGACGAATTGAGATACTGCAGACCTGGGGAGTCCCCACTGACGGTTTTGCAGCGGGAACAATGCGGGAAGCGTCTGTCAAGCCGCGAATTGCACCAACCATGTTTCCTGCCTCAAAGTCGGTTGATCCTACGCCTGTACTTGTGCCCATTGAACGACCGACATCCAACACGTCGAAGCGCAGAACAGAGGTCGCCGGAGTGTCACGGAAGTCCAGCGATGAATTTGATGATGGAAGCTTAGACGACGATGATCTTATACGCGCATCATTTGCAGACCTTGACTTTGAGCACATAGAGAATTATGCGAATCCGAACGATTCGCTCACGAAAAAGAACACGGCTAAGAACACATTCAAGGGCGCCAGCAACAAGCCAGCTCGAAAAGCCTCGACAGGAGAGGACGATTACCAACCCATACAACTTGAGAATGGAAAGTGGACGTGCAGGCACAAATGTGGCGACAAAACCGCCTGCAGGCACTTGTGTTGCCGTGAGGGCGTAGATCGACCACATGCAGCCAGGAACAGAGTCCAGAAGACTACAGTGGCGACTGAGCCGGCACCTCCTTCGAGCTCAAAGAGAGGACCTACGCAGACTAAGCTGCAACTCACAGCATCCAAAAGGAAGGCTTCGTCGGATATACAGACGCTTGATCTGACCCAGCCAGAGAAAAAGCAAAAGTCGCATTCGCTAACAAAACCGCCAAGGGATATCCGTAATCTCAACGAGCTTCACAAGAAGGTTCTCCCGAAGGATCCACCAGCCTCTCTATCTGCGATCACACATACGAAGCCTGCTTACTGCTATGTCGCTGGAGGTGAGCACGACTTGTCCTTTCTCGGCACTGGTTCTGTGGTAGGGCGTGGAGAAACGGTGACTTCCACTGACTATGGCGACTTGAGTGATGATCTTCCCACATATGATCAAGGGGCAGTGTCTGAAGAAGTGGACATCGGTCAACGCACGGCTACACAGGCACACAATGCAATCGACGGTTCACCTGGCCAACTCCGTCTTGATCAATCTGGGGATACATTTGAGGATGGAAATTCCCTGTTTGATGACATTGTGACGGATCTACCCGAATACTCTGCGGCTGCTGCTACGACTGGTAATCACCATGACGCGTTGGACGACGAGATGGATGCGGGGTTCGGGGACTACATGTCCTTCGATGACGGTATCAATGGCCCTGGCGCCTCGGAGACTGTGGCCCAGGAGAAACCTGCGACGGTGGCAGAACCACAAGTGGCGTCTTCCTCGGCAGTCAAGATTGACACGAGCGTCACCGTTTCCCCTTTCTTCACCGCAAGTAGTTTTCCCAGCAGCTTTGAGGAGGCGAGCGCGGGAACTGAAGGGCCGTCGTTGAATGGGCCGGCGCATCCTTCAATGTCGGCCAGGAAGACGAGGCAGTGTCGGAGCGAGAAGAGCCCGTCGGAAAATGAGAAGGGAGAGGCGAAAGTCGAGGGCGCACAAGTGACCACGACGCAGCCGCGCGGGAACGAGGATGCGGTTGAGCCACAGAGCGACATGAAGCCGGAGGATGATGGTATCGCTAAGCGGGGGAACAGCCCGGATCCCAGGCTCCAAGGGTTGGAGCCGTGGCTGCTGGAGGAGTTTGGAGATATTATTGAGGTGGTGGATGATCTGTGACGTGGGACATTATCGATTTAGTGTCCGTGTACGGAGAGCGGATTTCGGACAAGTCAAATATCATGGAGGCAGATTGGGTGATGGTTGTCGTGTGTGGTGGCTGAGAGATGGCGAGCCCAGTGTCGCTGGGTTGATGGACATGTATGTATGTGGGAGTGGGAGCATGTCAAGAGGATAAGATGTAGTGATTGGAGAAGCTATATGAATTTCGGTGTGTCTGCGACTCGCCTGCATTTCAATAAACTTTGGCTATAATGAGCCGCTCAGGAGAGACTGGTCTTTGAACTCCTTGCTTGTATTCTTTACTCAAGAAGATGATGACTTGGAGCGGGATTGGGGCCCGAAGAGGAGGAGCATATTGATGCTTATGGGGAAGAAAAAAAACACTTCAAAGCTACGGATATGGATATATGGATATCAGTACTCCCGCCAACCGCCTCCCGCCAAGACCTCACTCATCCAGCAAAAGAAGCAGAAGTAAACTTCTAATCAATCTTCGCATTCGCCAGGCTCCTCCCCATCGTCGGATTCGTAAGGACATTGCTCAACCTTAGGTTCTTGCGCTTGTACTTGCTGTGCTTGCGCAGGCGCTTGCGGGCGACCATGACGGGCACGGAGCTCTTGGTGACGAGGTAGTTGGAGAAGCTCCCCAGGAGGACGCCCTTGAGGGCGCTGCGGCCGCGGGAGCCGAGGATGACGAGCGTGGGCTCGAGGAAGTCGATCTAGCATCGTCGAAGTCAGCAATTTTGCTCGCTCGCCAAAAGAAGAAGCGGCGAGTGTGAAGGGATGAGAGAGGAGATACTCACCACCTCGGTAATCATATGCTTGGGACTCTTGCAATGAAACACCTCGACCACGACGCGGACCTGCAACCTCGTCCGCCTCAGCAGCTTCACACACCGATCGCTCACCTCGACACACGCCGTGTACCGCTCCTTCTCCGCCTTGCCCATCGTCTCCGGGTTCGACTCGGACGCCCTCACCGTGTTGAAATCCGGGCCCGGCGGCGCGAGCCCGCCCGATCTCGACATCTGCTGCGAATTCGACAGCGTCTTGATCAGCGAGTCCGACTCCTGCTGCGCCGTGGGTGTCCCGGCCGCCGCCGCGCCAGCGGGGGTTGTCTTGTCGTCGCCGGCACCAACCGTCTCCTCGTCGACGGCATACACTGCGAGCAGCGTGTCGCCATCCCTCAGCACGGTTCCGATCGTCCACTCAAGCGCATACGCCGCCTCCTCGCTCAAATCCGTCGCCACGAGGTACACCCTCTGCCTCCGCAGGCCCTTCTCCGCATCCTCCTGGAATTTTGCGTAGTTGCCTCGCAGGATCTGGCGGACGCACCGGTGCGCCTCGGGGATGGACTGGATGGGAGAGATGTTCATGGCGAGTTGCTGGGCGGCCTTCATCTCCGATAGATCGGCCTCGGTGTCGGAGCTGAAGGGTGTGGACAGGCCGGACCCGCTATCGTAACTGGTGTGGGGTTGGATCCGGCCTTTCTTCTTTGCGCTCACCTTCTCACCGCCTGGACCTGTCACTGTCAATTCGGGTTCCAGCAGTGATCGCACTTTGTAGCTGGACGAGACGTCCTGGCCTGTGAAGTGCATTAGTATCCGTCCCGCCTCCATTCAGACGACATAACTCACGCTCAGCCTCTGCAGCTGCCAACAAGCTCTTCGGTGTCTTCTTCTCAGCCCCGTGCTTCCCCTCAACATCATCCTGCCGCGTGCGTCTCCTACCTCTACGCTTCCTTCCTCCCCAGCCCTCGCCATCCGAGGATCCACTAGAGTCGTCGTCGTCGTCATCATCCTCGCTCGATTCGACGGCCCGGTCGTCGCCGGGATACTCGTCCGTGGTCAAACGAACACCTCCGCCAGGGGCCTCTTCCACGCCCTTGGCAGGATCGGATCCTTTCCGGATAGGAAGTGTAGATAACGTCCCTCCCGAGCGCAGCATTGCACCGTCCGAGAGCCTCCGATAGGCACTATTCAAATCAACCACCTGTCCAGAGTCGGTGACGTATTGGGTGGGGTTGGACATCAGATTCAGGGAATTGGTGTTCAGCATCTGGCCTGCGGGGGACTGAGACCTACTCGGCCCGGGCGATGCTTGCTTAGGTTTGCCCAAGAGCCCTCCAAAGGTGCTGTGGCGGTCACGATCCCTCGTGGTACCGAGAATATCGGACGACTTGCCATATACCGAGGACATGGCGCGCGGGTCCTTCTTGTCCTTCTTCTTCCCCCCCTGCGTGACCCTCTTGGGCATGGAATGCGCCTCGATGGTAGGCATCATCTGGAACTGGTATTGTGCTTCGGGGTTCAGACTGCGACCCGTTGGGGGCGCTGATGAGCGCGTAGGGTCACGGCTGGAGGGGCGATGGGGCGAGGTGGGCGAAAGCATGCTGCCATAGCTCACGGGTTGACGAGGCGAGGAAGGGTTGTCGCCGACGTCGAGCATGCTGCGGATGGGACTAACAGCAACAGCAGGGCTCTGGGCGCGGCCGCTTGCGTGTGGACTCGTAGCTCGTTGGGCTGGTGCAGCGGTCCTGCCTTCCAGCAGCCGCATCACCTCCCTGCGCTCCTCATCGAGGGCGGATTCGAGAGACATGGCTGGAGATGGGTGGTGGATAGCTGGGCGATGGCAGGAAGCAACGAGTATGTATGGCTGCCCTTGGGGCAAAGGCGTGAGTACTGCTTGTGTCCCGTGTGTACGTGGTTGCGGAGGGAGTGGGGTCGCGCGGGTCCCCCAGAAGAGGTGAGTTTGTATGTGCGAATGGAGCGGTTCCTTTGATAGCAGTGGTGGAAAACGCGGATCGCGGGCTCGGGATAGCGCAGAAGAAGAAGGCAATTGATAGTGATGGAATTGGTGAAGAGCAAAAGCAGTAGTGAAAGGAGTGGGGGGGTTGGTGGTGTGGTATGGGAGAGCTTGGGGGCACTCTGTCTGTTGGAGAGGGCCTGGCAGGTGGAGCGGACAGACGTGCCTGGGTTAGCCGCTGTCGAAGAACAGAGGGTTCCCGAGGTCGAGGAAGGAGAGAATGGACGACATGGGAAAGATATTCTGTTTTAATGGAGCAAAGAAAGAGGCGGAGCGGGTCTCAAGGGTAGGTAGGCTATTTAAGTCAGGCCAGCGATGGTGGGGGGGAATGGTGCTCTGGTGATGCAGCGGGTGGTCCCAGGTCAAGGTGGAGGGCAAACTAATTCTCGGCGCGCTTGGCGAGTGAGTTGGGCCAACAGCCACACGGAGCCACACGTGAGTGTTTCTCTCTTTAGGCGGCATGACACTCGGGGGCAATGGGACGGATCGAGTTACAACGGCAAGGCCATGTTTCACTCAGCGTTCTTTGGGGCAAGTCAAGTTCTGTGTGGTGTCTCAAAATGGTGACGTGATGTGATCTTCAATGTTCAGCCTCAGGGACCACAAGCTGGAGCGCTTGCCCCTGTCACATGACAGTCTACTTGGATAGTAGAGCCGCACTGTCTAAATAAACCACTGCTCCAGCACCGCCAATAGTCGATTCGCATACTGGTGCCCAAAACACGAAGTATGCCAAATCTCATGTCCAAAATGCCATATACACAGTAATGTACAAGTGCCATTCCTTTTCCCACCAAATATGCTCCTCTCTACCGCTTCCTGGGTATGACGACGTTGGCTCGAGCAGCCACGGCCTGCTTGTGAATTGCGTTCCTCCTCTCCCACACTGCGCTCCTGCCCTCGACCACGCTGATCAGCTCCTCGGCAACCTTGTGCGCGAAGAGCCCCTTTCCGCTTCCCTTGTTCCTTCTCCTCGACGCCGCCGTGAGGATCCATTGCACTGCTGTACGCCGCCGCTGCCTCTTCCCAAGCGGAACTGGAATCGGCAACGCCATGCCACCACCCGCTGCTCCCTTCATGTTTCGGATCCGGAGGAGGGGCGCGACCGAGTCAATCGCCAGAGTGAGGTAGAGGACGGGATTGAGAGGCAGGTGGGATGGCGGAGGAGCTCCGGGGAGAAGGGGACGGCTGGGATTGATGGTTGGTATGGGAGAGGTTCGGAGGTGTTGGAGGATCAGAGCCATGTTCTGTTAACTCTGTGAGCCTTTGTCATTCCCTTGTAGAAGGTCGGAGCATCCATACCCGCTGAGCAACGCTCTTTTCGCCATGTCGCATGAGCAGGTTCGTCACCTGGTCCACGACAGGGTCATAGCGATGCTTTACGTGCGATCCTTGGGGAAGTGGCAGTGACGGCAGCCCAAACTTCGTGCCGGGGACATCTGTGGCCGTGGGCGGCGGGGAGAAATCCACAATGCCCAAGTCGCCCCCCGTCCTAGACACTGTCGTAGTGGAGTAGGATCGTGACCCTGGTGGCGTCGAATTCGACGACTTCGCCTTGAGCGCGTCTTGCATGACTTTCGGGAGCTTGTCCTGCAGTGCCTTGTCGTGCTTGACCACCTACACACCGGTGAGTTTGCCGACTTCCCCATGCTGCCGTGGTAGACGACTGACCTCCTCCACGGGTGTACCCTGTTCCAGATCGGGTTCCTGCTCTCCCTTGATTTTCGCCGTCCTCGCAGCCTCTTCACTTATGTGTGGCAGCGCGTCCGTCGAATCTTTGGAGGTGGAAAATGGGCGGATCGGTGTCGGCGCAGCGCGCACGAAGGGTTGCGCTATCCATTGCGACTGCGCCCTGGGCCGCAAGGGAAGCGATCTCGCAAATGAGACGACGCTTAATCGTGGAGGCATGGTGGGATGTGGAAGGACTCGTGAGAGCAGAAAGTGATGATAGGGTGCAGCTGTCGATGCTTCACAATTGAACACGCTAAACCCAGTTGGGAAAGAACTATCTGTACTAGCGATTGCCGCAGACAGGCTACACAAGCACAGTATACGTCTCTATTCCCGTCGAAACCCAAAACACGACACAACAGGAGTTCCGCAATACCTTGATATTCTCCTTATACACTTGTACATCCAAGCAATAGAACTCCAACTCAACAGGCCATCGATCGTTTGCGGAATTTTTCGCCTCAAAAGCACCAGTATCACCCCGCTACCCCTTCACGCCCGCGTCGGATGAGGACCATCTCGAATGTGCACTGGAACATCTAACTTAGCATTAATCCCTTATCAGAATCGAAGTTTACAAGACAGCAGTTTCTACACACCTTTCCTTATGTTCGCATTTTCCAACCACTGCTTCACCTCCTGAAGATTGGCAAGCAGCTCCATACTCCGCGCCCGAGCCTGAGAGAGTGCATCCTCCTCTGCTCGCTCTTGCTTGATTACAGGCGATGGCTCCTCTGCATGTGCAATTGACGTCGATATTCTTGCTCTCTTCGCTGATTTCTTCCCTAGCCGCCTTCTCTGTTGCGCGCCATTTCTCTCCGGGCTTGACGAGTGCTCCGCGCAACCACAGCTGGGGGACCGCTTCCTTTTCGTTTGCGAGTTGGGTTTCTGACGGGTCCTGTTCAATCCAGCCGACCTCTGCGGGTTCATCGAAGCTGCACGAGTTTGTCTGAGAGGCAGACCCTTCGATAATTGATCGACCGTTTCGGAGTCATTGTCACTTTCTGAAGGCCTTGATGTCTGTCTCGCAAGTTTGACGCGTTTTAGGCGATGCTCGTCTTCCAGTTCATCTTCTGAGTCCGTTTCAGAGCTGTCCGGCTGGTACTCATCTGAATCGCTGTCCGAGGTCACAGAGGCGTCGCCCAGTGCGTTGTTGCGCCTCTTGCGAGAGATGGAGATTTCGAATCGGTGACCGTCAAAGGCCACCTCTTTGACGACGCGCAAGTTGGTCCTTCTAGTCCGCATGGGCGCTGTGTGTGGGACCTTGGTCTACTTCGGATGCTTCGCTTTGGCATTTTGATATGCCTGCTCTTCTTTGAGGACTCCGGAAACCATGAATTGCTTGTTGGATCTGGGGGCAAACGGGCGTCATGTTCAAACTCTTTGCAATCGGAACAGTCTCGGACAGAGAAGGCCAATTAAACAAACTCCTCCGGTCAGCGGTCAGAACATCTCTCGGACAAGGGCCAGTGCTATTGAGCAAGCAGGCTCAAGCCAGCAACATCTGGAAACCAGACAACGACACATGCATATGTTCTGACCCTCCGCGCCACACACGATGCGCGGTTGCTAGAGCGGTTCCAGTTTCTCACCGGAAACCTTACCCTCGGTCTCAGATTCAATTGCTGTACATTGTATTGCCGCCCAGTTCACTACTGGGTAGCTGAAGTGCGACCAAGCACGGCCTTGGACCATACCAATATGTCTCGCTGATGGAACAAACCAGACAAGGCTCCGGAGGGGATGGGATTTGGTCAGCAGCAGATCTGATTGGCATTCACAAAGGAGCGGTGTCGCACACAAAGGCCCAAAATCTGGCCGGCACATCACAGGCTCTAGGCGACGTATGACTCAGTGGCAAAAGGATGACGATAAAAAGGAATGAAGACAGCATTGACAAGTCCCCATCCTGTTTGTTCCTTCTGGCAATCCAACATGTCCTCACCGTATCGGAGCTGCAGCTGAGACAAGACGGAAAATACAAAGTCGTGGGGCAATCACCTCAGGAAGCTCATTTCACCTTCACGCTCTCCTCAGACCAATTGACCACATCCCTCTTTTTCTTTCCGTCCTGGACCTGAACAGACGGTAGATACAGTTGAGTTATCCGTCTTTACTTTCTTCTCCCCCGCGTTCCAAGGTTGCTGGCCCCACCGACTAGTCTCAAGCCGGAACCTGGAACGCGCTATCCCTGTACTCACGTGATCACCCGTTGCCGCGATCCACTCCACGGCGCGCCCCCCGCGTTGCTGAGACGACGTGCCTTGCCTGAGGCATCTGCTATTTCTCCCGTCTTCCTCCACCTTTCGTTTTCTGTTCCTTGTCATTCTTGTGGTTTTTCGTCATTGCAATTGACAATCGCTTGTCCTGCTCTCTCTCGCATCTTGCTTTGTCTGCTAGTGCTTTGCTAGCTGTCTGTTCGGGTTCGTGCATGACATACTTATTCGGTGCCATAGATCATCAATATTCCAACACCAACCGGAGACGGGAAGGTTTGATCTGTTCGGATTGCCTTGCCTACAGTCGCTTATCACAAGTCACCTCCAGGTAGGCTTCTAGTTCCTTCATTTTCTCCTTGACTCTTTCATCCCACCCTCTCAGGGGCAGCCTTGCCCTCGTTATCGTTGGCCGGTCTCGCTATTCAGTGTGCACTTCCGCACAAGTCACTCTGTATCGAGAGGATTCGTTGAAGACACTGTCTGACCCCTTATAAGGAGTAATGGCTGATAATCGCGGCCGTGGAAGAGGGCGTGGCGGGTTCGACAGGGGAGGAAGAGGAGGTGGTGATAGGGGTGGACGAGGTGGAGGGTTTGATAGAGGCGGAAGAGGTGGGGGGTTTGACAGAGGCGGAAGAGGAGGTGGCCGGGGAGACTTCAGCGACAGAGGTAGGGGCGGCTTCCGCGGTGGAAGAGGTGGCCACGCCGTTGATCCATCTAAGTTTTTCGGGTATGTTGCTGGATCGCCTGGGCCAGAATCGAACAACTGCTTACTTCACAGGGATGGAAACTATCCCCAGCCGGATCCTCAGGTTACCAAGGTCGAAGATGAAACGGTTTCGAGCATTACAACGGCACTCGCGAAGACATCGCTCGATGATCGACTGCCTTCCCGGCCGGGTTATGGCACCAGTGGCAGGCATACCGTCATGTGGGCGAATTACTTCCACATCAAGCTCACCGACCCCGACGTCGCCTATTATGACTATAGCGTGGCAATTCAGGAGGACAATCAGCTGCCAAAGGCGAAAAAGAAGCGCCTCATCCAACTGCTTCTTCAGCGCGAGCCCTTCGCTGGACAAGACTGTGCTACGGATTGGGCTCAGCGGATTATAACACCCAAGAAACTGGCGCTCAAAGGCCAGCAGCAGGCATTCAAGGTTGAATGGTATCCTGCTGGCGGCGAGCCTCTGCCGCAAGCTTCGCCTGGAGAGTCACCGCAGCGCACTGCCCTGCGGAGGAGGAGTACCTTCACTCTGCTTGTCGAGGAGCAACGCACAGTCTCCCTGTCTGAATTGCAAAAAGATCTTTCACAGCCATCGGTAACGTATCCGTTGAAGGCCGAGATAATCTCTGCAGCCAACATCATCATGACATTTGGGGCATCGAGCGACCCAACCATCTCCGTCGCCAATCAAAACAAACTCTTTCCCTTTGGCAGTCACCCCAAGTCCGTGCTCCAAAACTTGGGTGGTGGGTTCGACGCTTATAGGGGATACTTCTGCAGCGTGCGTACCGGTCCAAACCGCCTCATTTTGAACGTCAATGTGGCGACATCAGCGTTCTACAAGGGCGGCCCTTTGATGGGTATGCTGAGAGAGATCGGTTGGCCCCCGTCGAATGGCACTGTTTGGAAAAAGGTGAACAACTTCGTCAAAAAGCTTCGAGTGGAGACGAATTATCTCCCCGCAAAGGGGGCAGCAGGCAAGGCAAAGGCTGGAGGGACGAGGCGCAGACAGCACGTGATTACCAATCTTTCCCCCTTTGGAGCCAATGCCGAAACAGTGAAGTTCACCGCTGATGACGGCAAAGAAATCTCCGTCCGTGAGCATTTCAGAAAAACTTATAACATTCAGTTGCAAGATCCTCGGGCCCCGCTGATCAACTACGGGACCGATGACAAGAAACCAAAGTGGATTCCTGCGGAGCTCTGCACTGTCCTCCCAGGCCAACCGGCGAGGCGAATGCTGTTTGGGGACCAAACTGCAAAATTGATCACATTCGCTGCACGTCGGCCGATCGAAAACGCAGAATCCATTGCCAAAGATGGCCTCGCCGTTCCGAAGCTAATGGGTGTCGACACCCACTTGAAAAAGTTTGGTCTCCAGGTGGATCCGAAGCTGATCACCGTTAAAGCTCGCATTCTCTCCCCCCCAACTTTGCACTATCGGACGAAAACCCTGGACCCGAGCAATGGAGCCTGGAACCTGGATACTCGCCAGCTTGGGCAAAAACCCTTTATGCGTGCCGTGTCATTGCCATCATGGCAATGTCTAATCATCGATTCTGGAAATTACGAGACCATCAGAGGTGGGCCTGCTGCGGCGAAGGCTCTCCTGCAACAGTTCAGGGCCTGCCTGGACACCTATGGGATGGCACCAGGACCGGTTCCAGAGCCTGCGTATGTTAACATCGCTCCAGCGGAGGTTATCTCTCGCAATGCCGAAGCCATCCAAAGCAAGATCCTGGCCGCTCTGAAAGCGACATACAAGCGAGATCCTAATTTCCTGTGGATTCTGCTTCCCAACACCGAAGCCTTTGTTTATGATCTGATCAAGTACACATTCGATGTTGAGAAAGGAATTCCCACCCTGTGCAGTATTGGACAGAAGGCAGCAAAAGGCCAAATACAATATCTTGCCAATCTAGCTTTGAAGATCAACACGAAACTGGGAGGAGTCAACCACTCGCTCAAGCTGGAGCAGTTCAAGCCGCTGGACGCATCGACCATCGTGTTCGGTATCGATGTCACGCATCCCTCACCAGGGAGTCATGAGAAGTCGCCGAGCATTGCAGGAGTCGTTGCCAGCACCGACGCCACATTCTCGCAGTATCCCGGCAGTGTCCGAACGCAGAAAGGCAGAGAGGAGATGGTACTGGGCCTCCAAGAGATGATCAAGGAGCGTATCGAGCTCTGGCGGCAGCGCAACCAGGGCCGCCTCCCGAAAAAGGTCGTCATTTACCGCGACGGTGTATCCGAAGGGCAATACAATCTTGTGCTCGAGCAGGAGTATCCTGCCTTCGTCGCAGCGTTCAAGGAACTCTACGGAGCTGAGAAGAATCACCCCAGGGTGGCCATCATCGTCGTTGGGAAACGTCACCACACTCGGTTCTATCCAACGAAGATGGAGGATTCGGACAAGAAGACGGGCAATGTGCAGCCCGGGACCGTTGTCGACAGTGGTGTTACAGGCGAGAAGATGTTTGACTTCTTCCTCGTTGCACATCAGGGCTTGCAGGGCACGTCGAAACCCGCGCACTATGTCATCATCAAGGATGAAATCAAATTCGGTGCAGATGAGCTCCAGAAAATGGTAAGTTTGGCACGTTTCCTGCCTATGGGATGAAAGGTTTGTCTCGCTCACTGCTCCCCCAGACGAATAATTTCTGCCACACGTTTGCGCGCGCCACGCGAGCCGTCAGTCTGTGCCCGCCGGCGTACTATGCGGATTTGATCTGCGAGCGGGGCCGATGCTACTTGCATAATATTCTAAAGGGAGGGGATGCCTCTGTGGAGTTTAACCCTAAGGCCCACTGGTCGGGCGGAGTGAATGAGGCGCTCAAGAACACCATGTTCTACCTCTGAGGATTACGCATGTCGCCTCGATCTAGCATTGATAGAGCCGAAGGAGTCTGTGGCAGTGGGTTTCGAGCTGGATGAAGAGCCAGTAGCGACTGATATAGCACCATGTCAAGGAGACGGAATTGGGATAGATAGTATACACTCGCTTGGGCTGATGGGGAATAACCTGCGATGGTGAAATATGCTCTTCTTGAATCCAAAACATCTTGATATCATCATTAGCATCTGTCCACTGAGATATTAATAATACATCATTAATGCTCTGTATACGTACCTGGTGCAAGTGCTGAGCTGTACTATTTAAGTGACAGGGATGCCAGCCATTCCTTTATCGATAGCCAACCACGCGACGTGCACGTTTGCCATCTCCCAGCCTCCGCGTTTCACCCCCGCGCGCCCGCGCCCTCGCCCTCTCTCTGGTCCGACGTGTTTGCTGGTCGCCACCGAGTCGTCCCATGGCGCTTCCGACGAGCTTCTTCGTCGCTGTCGACTTGCGCGCGCCGTGGGCCGACCTTCACTTCTCCTCCTACTACCACCATTGCCGGATTCGCGCTCAGTCACTCGCGGCTGCCAGTCAGGCACCAATGTCAATGTCTCGCAGGGCTGGCCCACCACCACATCACAAGCTACCTCCCACCTGCCGACCCTTTCTGCGACCCTCCCCTCCCTCCCCTGCGGTACCACTCCTAATCCACCCTTGGACTGGTTGAACCTCAATTCCCTCCACTTCAACCTCTCTCCCACACCCGACACGATCCCCTCCGCCTCCCAAGCCGAATCGACGCACCCACCAACACCCTCGCGCCAACTTGGTATGCGGAGACCCATGGACCGCAGCAGCCTCTACGAAAGCGACGTCCCCTCGCTCAGCGCCTCGCTGGAAGCCTTCGAACACGCCGAGCGCGGCACCCATTCGACCTTTGGCAACCGATCCGCCATGCAATCCTCGTCGCGCTGGAGCGCCCAAGACGCTTCCGAATCCTCTGAACCAGAGAGCGACGGGCCCTGGGCGCCGCCCGCCTGGCAGCGCTCTTCGACCACAAATGACTGGTACCGCAAATCCCTCCTGAGTGAAAGCGCGACGTTGCGCTCGAGCCACAGCCCTTCAAAGCCGGCGGGCATCGCGTCGTCGCGCTTCAACCCCAGACCCGTCGACCGCGAGATTACGCCCTCGCGCATACCTTTGCCCGAATCTCCGCTAAAGATGACACCTAGGACAAGCCCCGACCCCGTCATTGGGGAGCAAGAGACGAGAGACACCATCGCCGAGAGGATGCAGAGCCCACCGTGGGAGGAGAAGGAGCAGGCGGGTGTTGGGCCCGATGAGGGTGACGAGGGTGAGGAGATGATGTTGTCGCATCATGAAGATGCGGGAGCGCACAGCGAGGACCACGCGCGCCCTGGATGTATGCGCCCTTTGAGGGTTATCATTGGGTTCTACATGCGCTAACACATCTAGATGTCAACTTCTCGGTCCGCGCAGAGACGCTGTTCCGCACCGGGCCACTCGAGGACCTGGTCTCTGCGGGCGCGCGAGCTCTCAACCTGTTTACGCAATCGCGACTGAGCATACTATGCACCATCGGCACCATCATCCTCGCCTACGTCCTCACGCTCCAGTGGACAGACAGTCTGATACCCGACATAGCCAACGTGGCCAACATGGCGAGGCAGTTCGAGCCGCTCATGTTCGCCTCCGAGAACGTGATACCGCGCTCGCGCGAGCTGGCCGATGCGAGCATCGCGGTACAAGACTTGGGGGAGAGCGTCAGGGCGACGAACATGTCTGCGTCTACCATCATCATCGAGCAGCTGACCGATCTAGGAGACAGCTTGTCGCTGCTATCCGACCAGCTGCGCAGTTTCTTCACCAACGTGGACGCCGACATGGACTCGTAAGACAGTCCTCGTTTCACTGGATTCTTCGCTAACGTTTTCCTCAGCATCCTCCTCGCCATGGAATGGACCAAGCGCGAACTCGAAACCCTCCAAGGCCCCTCCCCCTCGCTCATCGACAACTTCATCGGCAACCTGCACGGCGCCCTCTCCAAAACTGGGCTGCTGGAAGATGGCAACGGCCAAACGACGGCCGTAGGCAGGCTCGTGACGGACATGGTGGGGCAGACGACGCAGCAGCGCAACCGGGCGACACTGCAGCGCACCTTTGACTACCTGCTCTCGACGCTGGAAGAAAACATCACCAACGAGCTCAGCCGGGCGGATTCGCTCTACGCGCTCTTCGAGACGGTGGACCGGCAATTCCAGAACCTGCACCGCAGCGTGGCCAAGGAGGAGGACAGCCTGTCGTCGCGCAAGGACGAGTTCCTGGCGCGCATGTGGCGGCAGAGCATCAAGAACAAGATGCAAATCAAGAAGTACGAGAAGAACCTCAAGCTGCTGAAGACGGTGCGGGCGTCGACGCTGGAGAACAAGAGCGAGCTCAAGGCGCACGTGCAGGTGATCAACTCCGTGAAAGATCAGCTGGATAAGGCGCGCAAGAATCTGATTTCGCCCCTGATCCGCAGGGCGCAGAGTAGTGGGTACGGGGTGGAGCAGCAGCTGGTGGAGCTGCAGGGGACGTATCGGGCGCTGAGGGGGGTGCGGGAGGGGCAGAAGATGAGGGTCTATCAGGCCATGTTCCGGGTGGAGCCGCGGAGGCGGGTGGTGACGATTGGGGAGGAGGAGGGGGAAGGGGAGTAGGGGAAGGAAGAGGCGCATCATGAAGAAGGATAAGAGGAGGAGGAGGAGGAAGAGGAGGAGGAAATGATTCGCATATCATCACAGCACACGCGGTATTCTTTGAGCTTCTCGGCGACTGGCGACTGGCGATTGGCGACTTATGGATAGACAAAGGGTGGGTGGGTGCAAGGTGTTGGCGATGGAGTCGGTCACACTCTCGCCTTCTTCGAACGGCATCGCATTCGCCTCGCTGGTGTTTGGCATCGTGCTGCCGCGTCTTTTCCAGGCACTGTTGTACGGTCTCTGAACTGGGGGCTTGTCAGGCTCACTGCTTCTTACCGCAGTAGAGTCGATGCTGTGTTGGGTGTTGGGCGTTCCTTGAGGACCTTGGCAGAAATTTCCGGTGTTATAGGGGTATGGGGGTATGAGGGTGATGGGGGCTGTGCTTCCTAAACAGGCGTTTCCTTGGTGATCTCTGGGGTTCTTGGTGATCTTGGGTTCTTGGTGATTATTTTACGCAGTACGCTCCTATCCTCACAATACCAATGATGATTACATTACTAGTTATGGATTCATCTTACATGTGATATGGCAGGTATGTGCAATCTCAGCCGTCTGTACTACAGTACATAGAGGGTACCAGAGTAAGCGTACCTAGATATACATTACACCAATTGATATCAATGTGTGTCAGCATCGGCTGGTTGACGTCAGCTAGATGTAAATGCGAAATGGTCTACCGAGTATCTCAGGGTTGTGGAGGAAAGGTGCGGAGCTTGAGGAGTAGAGTGGCTGGGAGATGTGGTGGGGGTCATGTGATGTGTGTATTCACTCCTTGCTTTTGGTGTTTGTAGAGAATGTAGACGGGTAATGACAAACCTGCTTTCTTCTTTGAGATATGGAAATACACCGACATGCAGGATTGAGTGACGGGAGGTTGGGGAATTCACTCTTGGCAGATGTCCGAAGGGGATAACGATGGATGGTGGCTGGGCATCGCGGGGGCTGTGCAACTGCTATGTCAGGGCCAGGGCCGGGATCCACCCAACCCCAGGATTCCCGCAATTCGTTGCATCATCGTTCCGTTGCTGCTGCGCCTTCGCCTGTCCCCTTCCCCCTCACTTCCTTACCCACACTTTGCACACACCATCACTGTATCACAGTATAGCTTGCACCGCATCAATACTTGTCCCTTGCACAATTCCTCCTCCGTCTGTCTATTCATTTCGACACCCAATTGCCCACTCTCCTTCTGTCTCGGCGCGTGTCCTGCCGTACCTCTCCGGCTTCAACGAGACCTGTCTGCGCAGAGCTCCCTCCTTTGATTCACCTTCGGAAAGGTAGTCTACTTGAATCCAGCCGCCGTTCCAGCGTCGCCCGTGAGACTTCGCGACTCTCCGGGTTCGGATCGATATGAGTGAGTGCACACATTGTTTCCTTTCCCTTTGTCTCATCAATCCCCCCCATATCACACACAGCCTGAGTACGGAGTACTTGTATCCGCGTCTGTACTTGGCTGTCCAAAGCTTGTCACATCCGCCGTCTCGGTACACGTCCATCTCCCCATCATCGTCGGGGCGCAGCCACCTAGGTGATGCTTGGCTAACCTCGCAACCCCCTTCGCTGTAGAAAACATCAAGCGCGAGTTCCACCGTCTCGGTCGCTCAGGAAGCCTCGATCTGACCCGCTCCCTCTCCAACCCATCCTCGTCCACCATGCCCGACCCCGTCAACGGCTCCGCCAATGCGACTGGCAACGCCAACGAAACCGCTCCCCTCCTCGGCCGTCACACCTCCGCTTCCTCCTACCATAGCTACCACCAACACAATTCCGCCTGGCAGGGCCTGCCCCGCAAGTTCATCGTCACCACATGGCGCACTCTTCTGAGCAACTATGTCAACGTCCTGCTCGTCTTCGTACCCCTCGGTATCATCGCCGGTGCGCTGCACTGGGCTCCGACGGCCGTCTTCGTGCTCAACTTCATCGCCATTATCCCGCTGGCCTCGTTGCTGAGCTTCGCGACCGAGGAGTTGTCGGCGAACCTGGGGCAGACAATTGGAGGGTTGTTGAATGCGACATTTGGGAACGCGGTGGAACTGATTGTAAGACCCTTTGTGTTTGTTCTTGTGCTATTTTACGGTTGAGCACGTTGCCGGCTCGCGGGGAATACCGGGTGTGCCGTCTGGGGAGGTTTGTGCGATTTGAATGGTGTTCCTAGACACTGTTTGTTGCGCAAGCTCGAGGAACCAGACATGCGCCGGAAGACGTGCGATTAAACAGGTAGAGACTCGTGCTGACTCGGACCAGGTTTCCATCGTTGCCCTCCAGAGAAATGAGATCCGCATCGTCCAGGCTAGCATGCTGGGCTCCATCCTCTCCAACATCCTGCTCGTCCTGGGCTGCTGCTTCCTCGCCGGTGGCCTCCGCGAACGGGAGAGCAGGTTCAACTCCACCGTCGCCAGCACCATGTCCTCCCTCATGGCCGTCTCGAGCGCCTCCCTGATCATCCCAGCCACCCTCTACGCTGCGCTACGCACCTCGAGCAAGCGCGAGACGGACGAACACATTCTGCTCCTCTCCCACGGCACCGCCATCATCCTCCTCATCCTCTATCTTTTGTACCTCTACTTCCAGCTCTACAGCCACAGCAGCCTCTTCAACGACGTAGAAGCCGCCGCCGAGGAGGGCGAGGGCGGGGCGGGCACCAACGACGACGAATCCGGCGAAATCCTGTCCCCCTTCGCCGCCGGCACCGCCCTCGTCATCGTCACCGTCATGGTCGCCGTCTGCGCCGAATACCTCGTCGGCTCCATTGACGCCATCGTCGAGTCCTCGCACATCTCCAAGACCTTCATCGGTCTGATCCTCATCCCCATTGTCGGAAACGCAGCCGAGCACGTGACGGCCGTGATTGTCGCGTACAAGGGCAAGATGGACTTGGCCATCAATGTGGCGATTGGGAGCTCCATGCAGATTGCGCTGTTTGTGACGCCGTTCCTGGTGATTCTGGGGTGGATCATGAATCGTGCCATGACGCTGCATTTCCAGGGATTTGAGACGGTCGTGTTCTTTTTGAGTGTGTTGGTCGTGAACTATCTCATCCAGGATGGGAAGAGCAATTATCTAGAAGGGGCCATGTGTTTGGGGACGTAAGTGGGCTTTTTCATTTTGTTCCCCCCTTGGGTGAAGCGATGAGCTAACGGGATGACTTGCAGGTATACGATCATCGCCCTCGCCTTCTACGTCTATCCAGATGACGCATCGGGCGATCTGGGTGGGAATTTCATCAAGCATTTCTTCAGCAACTAGAGCGTGTGAATCTACGGACGGGGTAGAGTCGGGCACCGGGATGCTACGGTTGTTCCGGCATCATGGGTTTCGATGGTCAGAGACTGTGTCCTCGACTTCGACTTTCGCTTCTTGCATTCCATTTTCTTTGTATGTATTTCAGAGTGTATTTTTATTCTATTCTGTTGGCTTTTTCACTCAACCGGGTTTGGATCCGCCGACCACACATGGTCACATTGTTTGACATCCCTTCAACCGGACGGGATATGGGGGACTGGAATGTCTTTCCGGAATCTGCTGTTTCCCAGGAGAGACGGATGGAGGGACAGAGTACGATTCCCTCTGCCCTTTGAGTATCTCGATTTCGATCTCCCTTTCTTTCCCCTTGCCCGATCCATTGTAGGAAATGGGCAGGGAGGTTCCCTTGTATTCTTTCTATTTTCTTTCTTTTTCTTTGGTGCGCGCGCCAGGTTTTTTCTCTAGGTTTTCTGGGGATTTTTTTGGGAGTTACGGTGGCGGCTGCTTTTTTCTTTGCTGGCGGTCGGCCTGTCTTTCCTGGGCTCTTTTTTGGGCCTTGTTGGGTTAGGTTTATGGATTCCCTTCTCTTCTATTCTACGGAGGTATTGTGGTTCGGGGTTCGGGTTTGGGTTTGGGTTTGGGGTTGAGTTGGATGTTTATCGATGGTGATTCTTAATTTACTACTTGTTAACTAGTACTACTAGTACTGCTGCTGCTGCTGCTATGACTACTACTTGATTACTTGATTACTTGATTACTTGATTACTCGATTACTCGATTACTTGTCTGCCGATCCGGCGGTTAACCGTCCGTCCGTCCGATTGATCGACTGAGGTGGAGAAGGGGAACGGGAACGTACAAGTAGGGGTTAGGGTGGGAGGGAAAGCAGATTCCATCTAGAGTGCTATATTAAGTGTTTGTTGATGCAAAGTGTAAAGGACCACATATTTTACATGCCGAAAATGCCGCTACAAACAAACCCCCACCAACTACGACAGTACCTACTCCTACCATGACCGCTACGAGGAGGAATCAACCCATCTCATTAAAAGTCAGCAAATGCACAAAGCACGCCGCACACCGCACATACGCCTGCTCCTGCAAAACGACGAGCACACGACAGCGCAAAGACAAGATAATCCATAAGAGCAGCAGAAGCGGCAAAAACGCCAGGTATATCCTTCGCCTACGCCTACGCCTACGCCTACGCCTACGCCTACGCCTTATCCCACCTATCCCATCAATTCCATCCATTCCACCACCCTACCCACGAACCCCCATCCAAACCCTCATGAATCAACCAACCAATCACCCATCCATCCATCCCATACCCACCCGAAAAAAAGCCCAGAAGAAAAGAAAAAAAGAAAAAAAGATAAGAAGCGAAAAACATCGCTTCATAACCCCATTTGCCGTGCAGCATTAGTGAAACGAAAAACGAAAAGCTCAAGAAAAAAAGGGCCGCTAAAAAAGGCCCCAAACAGAGCTTGTGAACCGAATAGAAGAAGAAGAAGAGAAGAAAACCCACGCTTGCTTGCTTGCCTGCTTGCTTGCCCAACAATGTCATGGTCAAAGCCAAAGCCAAAGTCGAAAAGAAAAAAAGGGGTTGCACCGAAAAATGAAATCCACGAAAAAGCAGAGAAACAAAAAACAGCCCAGCACGTCGAGAAGCCGTACACCCTCACTGAAACCGCAACAAGATCCCCCTCCCTCCCTCATCGACCACTACCGTCAACGACCAGGGGTTCTCCTGAATCCATGCCATCCCTCTCCTCTCGACCTCCTTTCTTCCCCCCCTCCTTGTCCCCATCGTCACCGTAACAGTCGTCCACCTCACCCCACATCAAAACCCCGATACCCACGCCGCCCTACTGCGTGGGATAAAACACGGGCGCCGCACCCTGCATCGCACCCATCTGCCCCATCATCTGCCCGGGATAGTAATACGCCGCCCCCTCGGGAGAAGGCGTCATCATGCCTCCCATCCCCGGAACCGCATAGCTGCCCTGCGGCGGCATGTATCCTCCCTCCATGGGTTGCACGCTATACATTGGCAATTGAGCGGGATCCATGTAATATGTCATTCCGTTGGATTCGTAGGGCACGAGGTTGGGTGGACCTTGGGCCTGACCCTGAGCCTGGGCCGCACCGCCACCATTGCCATTCTGCGCCTGTGGTGGAGCTGGCGCTTGAGCCGCTGGAGGAGCCGGCATGGGCATTACGTAGCCCGGTTGCTGAGGAGCTGCGCCAGGCATGAACATGGGCATGGGCATCATACCGTACGGTTGAGCGCCATTCGGAGGATAATAGTACGCTGGAGGCATAGCATAAGGCTGGGGCTGGAAGCCGGGTTGATACGGCTGGAAGGCTGGCGCGTGGATGGCTCTCTCGGGGATGTTGGAGAGAGGCGTTCCGGTCGATGCTTGACTTGGGTAGGATGGATGGCGAGCATGAGGGTATTCGGGGGGTTGCTGGTACTCGGCCGCAGGGGCGCTCCCATTAAGATGCGCGGGAACCTGCTGATGGAAGGGCTGCTCTCCCTGCGCGGGTGGTGGGTTGAACGTCATAGATGCTGGCGACTCGATGCCTGCTACCGACACCGTCTTCTGAGGACGTGGTTGATGCATTGGAAGATGGCCGTGCCAGTTCTCCCTGAAAGCGGGCTTCTGAGGCAATGGATACATCGTGGGCTGCTGAACTCCTTGTGGTGGAACAACAGGAGGTGCTCCGGGCACCCTGGGACCAGGCGGTAGGCGTACTACAGGCCTTGATGTATCGACAAAGCCGCCAGTTCGAGACAAGACAGACCCAGCTGGCGAGACGAGAGTGTCCCTGCCCATCTCGCGGGCAATGGATGACCGCCTGCTCATCGCGATGCTGGGTGAGTAGACACTTCCGCCGTATACGCTTGTTCGCCTGCTCGAGATCCCTCCACCGAACGACCCAAAGCCTCGTCCACGGCCACGGCCGAATCCTTGCTGATTGGGCCGCAATGCGCGAGGTATGAAGATGAAGGAACGCTCTACGGTGGGGAAGATATACCGCGGAGGGGCTGGGGGGAGCGAGATACGAACGGGTTTGTCGCGGCGGAGAGGAGGACGATGGTTAGGAAGGCGCGTGTGTTGCTTGATCGGCACGTTCTGGAAATATACGGGCACTGCCATCCCAGGAAGAAAGACCCGAACCTGAGCATTGTGGGTGTGAACGGTAGTGGAGAAGTTTCGAGGTTGAGAGGAGGGTTGACTTTGGGTCGCTTGACCTTGCTGCGGTTGTTGAGTGGAGGGAGTCGACCCAGGATCCACACGTGCAGCTGTCTCAGGAGGGGCTTGAGGTTGTGGTTGAGACGGAGGGTCTGTGAGCGTTTCGTGGAGGTCATGCTGCCAAGGAGCGTCTGTCGCTTCGGACTGCATTCTGGCGCTGTGATGGTCAACCAAACGGTTCGTGAGGATGCTTGCCGTAATGGATACTTACTTCGCTGGGGAGTATGGGCCACCGATCTGTGCCCCCTTGATGCCCCCACCACGCCCGCCGTTGAAATGCCTGAACCCACCCTGACCTTGTGAGGACCGCTGATCATGCATGAAGAAAGCACCACGGGTCGGTATGAAGGCCGGGTCTGCATCCCGCTTCTTCTTGTACTCCTCGTGCTCACGCCGCCTACGCTCTGCGAGAATCTCCGGTCTCCTAGCAGCAGGCTGAGGGTCGACAGCCGGGGCGCCCGTTTCAAAGTCGACCACCTCGTCATCATCCCCTTTGCCCACAACACCGAGTCCATTCCTCATTAGCTCCGTGTTCCTTGATGCCGTAAACACAACGTCGGATCGAGCAATTGGCGGTGACGGGACCCTCCGTTTCGTGACGCCGGGCCGTTGCTTACCAGCTCGCGGTGAGCCATTGCTAGTACCGTGCCTCTTGTTTTCCGTCCCAGACGGGGGACTTTCCACTTCACTCAAATCGCTGTTGTCCGCATCCGCATCCTCGTCGACATCACTGGGTAACGAGACGTCACTCTGAGAGTCATCTGCCACATCCGTTGCCACCGACACATCATCTCCATCTTCATCCCTTCTCCGGCGCCGGGCCAGGGTCGTCCTCTGTCTCTGTCTGGGTGGAGCCATGTTGGTAGATGGGTGAGGATGTAGATGCGGAGTTGGGTCGGTGGTTGTTAAGCTGGGGGGAAGCTCTTAGGAGGGAATGGGGAGAGGGTGAATTGTCGGCAGAGCTGGGCGGGGCGGACACGAACGGTTGGGGGGACGAGAAAGTAGCGAGAGCCCCAGGATGGCGACGGGGGTTAGAGAAGTGTCGGCGATGAGAGATGTGGCGAGGTGAATGCGGCGGATGGAGGGTGGAATTGGGGTTCTGCAGCGGTGGTTGAGCAGTTGGTGATTGTCGATGATGCCTGTGGGAGAAAATGACGGCTCCACGCCTCTCCACCGTCTTGGCGCAGCTTATTTAGCACCAGCTCTTAACCTTGTCGCGCCGCGCCGAAAGCGCGCCTGAGTGAGGGAACACGGCGGATTGCAAGCAGACGCGGGCCCGCGCGAAAGAAAAGACGTTGCGAAGAGGGAGGAGGAGAAGGAGGTCAATCAGGGAGGAGGCTCGACGGGACACAGAGCACGACACGTCTAGAGAACCAGAAATGCGGAAGGCGGCAACGGGCCTTGTGGCATAGATCACGTGATATGGTGATACCCTGCCCAGGTGAACAGGATATAGAATTTAGGGGGAACCGCAATGAACCCAAGATCACTATCAGAAAACGAATAGACTATTGTTATTGGGGTTTATTTGACGTACTGAATCAGACCGCCGCGGTCTGCCAAATACCCCGAATGCATATGTGACGACCCCATTCGAACACTGTTAAGCCCATAACGAGGTATCATCACTACCGTCTCGAACCCATCTCCCGAACCATACGGAATTCCTCCACGCTTGCTAGAATGCAGAGAATCAAATAAAACACTGTATGCCTCCCATGCTCAGTAGCCCCGTTATATGCTCGATTAAACCGTTTGCCCAAACGCCTGGACATGCACAGTGACCAAGAAGGAGGAAGAAGGGGCAAACGAAAAGAGAAGGGAGAAGAAAACCCTGATGCATAGTTGGTCCTGCGCAACCCCCCCGTCTCTCCCCGAGCCGCCCAAAAGCAAGATTCGCGAAGAAGTAAGATCACCACGATGCAATCGTTGTGAGACTCTCCAGACAGAAATTCACAATGTCGTAACGCCCGACGAGAAGCCCCTTAAACGTCATGGATGAAGGTGCAGTCATCCCCTTTGGTGCAGGTTCCCAGCGGGTAGAACTTGCAAGCGATGACCTTGTGCGGCTTTTCGCCAGTATACGCATGATTCCTGCCGTTTTTCTGTTTCTTGAAGGAACCGTGCCCGCGCTCGTTTCCGTGATAGTGGCCATCGTCGCGCTGCCGCTTGGAAGCGCCATTAGCGGACTGGTTGTATGAACCTTGCTGTTGATATCCGAAGTTCGATTCTGGTTGAGGCGGGGGTTGTGGTGCCAGATTTTGACCGTATGTAGGCCATCCTGGAGGGAGAGGTGGCAACGAGGCCCCTCCCAGCTGAGCTCCGTATTGTTGCATCGTCGAATATAGCGCAGACAGCGCATTTGCATCGATACTGGGTGGCACTGCTGTTGTGGTCGATACATTGGTCCCCGTGTTCAATTTGCTGAGAATTTCCGCTAGATTGGCCGTGCCAGTCGATGCAGGCGTGGCAGTGACTGGTTGCGGGACCGGGAAGGTTGGCGCTAGCGGGAGTTGGGGTGGTTGTTGTTGGTGCTGTTGGTGCTGCTGCTGCTGCTGCTGCTGTTGTTGTTGACCATTCGCATTCCCCGCATGTTGACTGAACACCTTCTCCAGAAAGCTTAGATCGGGTTGAGGTGCCGGTAGCTTCGGAGCCCGCTCAAGGTAACGCGCATCCGTTGGCGCACCGAAGTCTTTTGCTGGTACAACCGGTGCTGGAGGAGTCTCAGGCGGCTCTTTCGGTGAGGGTGGTATATCCGCCTTATCGATATAGTTGACGATGAGGACGGAGCTTTCGCGACGTTGATTGGCCTCCTTTTCCGGACACACGGGTTTCTGCTCGCCGCCTCCCAGGGGTTCAAAGTTCCGAGCTCGCTCCTCTGCGGGCACGGCGCTGAAATCTATGGAGCTTGGTTGTCTCCACTCCATTAGAGTGACCTCGGTCTCATCCTCGTCCTCGTCTTCGTCCATCATGTCGCGGTGCTGCTTGAACATACGGCCTTCGCCGCCAATATCTCCAGCATCCCGTACGAAGTTCTCGTCGTGTCCTTGCTCTTCCTCTGGATCGTGACTGAAGTATCTGATATCAACCAACGAGGCGTCGGGCCGAAATGTTACACGAAGATGCCGACGAGCCTCTTTGCGAAGTCGTTTGGCCTTTTCTTCGGGAGTCTCCGGGGGCAACTTCTTTTCTGGTTTCGCTTCTACCGTCGGCTCTTTCTTGGGTTCGAGAAGCTGGGCCATCGTCTCAGCGAAAGAAAACGAGGGTTTCGCAGGAGCGGCGCCCGGCTTCTTTTCCTTCACGACTGCTACACCAGCTGCCTTGGGCTGAGAGGTTGGTTTGGAAGTGGGGGCAGAGGACGATGTGGGTGCTGGTTTCTTGGTCGCCGCTGCGTTCAGCGTCGAAAAGAAACTCGAGGGCTTCCCGGGAGCTTGAGTGACACGCGCCTTTGCAGGGGCCGCAGCGGGCTTCTCGCCGGGTCGCTTCTGCGGAGCCGCGATGGCGGTTGATGGCTGTTTGTTATTCGCGTCACCCGCTCCCAACTTCTTCGGAACGGCCGAAGCAGTGTCGGACGGCTTTAGCTTTTTAGCTGCAGGGTTGTCTGTAGTGGGACGACCGGCGAAGGCAGGTTCTGACAGCTGCCTCTTCGTACCCTTGGGCTCGACGGCATCGCTTTGCGGCGGTGAGCTCGTCTTCCCTCTCTTAGAGCCTGCAGCAGCCGCTTCAACTATCTGCTGGATAAGAGCCTTGTTGGCCTCGCTCGAGACCTTCTTCATGGAATTCAATGCTCGATTGAGCTTAGTCTCCTCTAGGATTTCAGTGGTTAAGGTGCCTCCGGCCTGAGCTAAGACTTTATAAATCACGGTTGGCAGCTGCCCATCGTAATCCTGCATTTTGAACCGATTCGCCAAGAACTGATAGCAAAGATAGATAAAAGGCTTGACTTGCCCCAGATGATACAAAACATCCGGATGAGTGAATTCCAAAGCGGAATTGAGAGCAGAATGCAACAAGTCCCGCTGGCTCGAGACGCGACTCTTTAGAACAGGCAACTCTCCGGTCTTCTTCTTCTCTTCGGCCTCTGCGACTGCCTTGGAATCGGCCCTCCAGCGCTTTTGGATGGTGTTGAGGACCTCCCATAGCTCGGAAAGGCTGCGTTTAATCTTGTCGGAACTGACTGGGTATGCCCTCGGGAACCAACTGGCCTTGATGACATCATACCGCACAGCTTGGTGAGGATCATCCGGGCGGGTGGCAGGCAAAGGAGATTCCTCGTCTTCGTCGCTCGTATATTCGCTATCATCATCCGAATCGGTGTAGCTTTCACTATCGCTCACCTCCCGCTGCAGTGCTGAGGGACTTCCGGCGCCCACCTTCGTTGTGCCCGGTTTCAAGGCGAGTTTTAAGTGTGAAGGTCTGTGCGATGTTCTGTCCTTGAACTTGGCACGGCCAGCACCGGCCTTTTTGATAACCTTGAGGGATTGGCGTGAAGTATATGTCGGCAGGATGGCTACACGTTATTAGACACGATACAAAAGGCGGCGGGCAGGCCGTGGCATTTTGGGCGCTTACTTCTATTTGTGGCAAGGTGCAAGGGCTCTGTGCCGATATTCACGAATTTATTCAGGGGAACAGAGTTTGTAGCTTTGGCCAGAGCATTTTGATCAATCACGTACAAGCCGCCAATTACCTTCCCAGCAGGAATGTCATACTTGGGATTGCTCACCGGCCGCAAGGCCAGAGGAGTAGAAGCCGCACGCTGGGCGAAGATGTCGGCAGTGCTCTTGGGTACCTGTGGAGAGTCAGTCAATCGTAGTTGGGCGTCTGGGAGTGGAATACACACCTGATACTGGGATGCGGGGCGAGCATGCTGCTGTGGGACAGCATTCTGCTGCAGAACTTGTGGGGATACGGTAGACTGGGCCGGTGGGGTTGCAGTCTGCAGCTGTTGCTGATATGGGGACTGCTGTGCTTGAGCAGGAGTGGGGTGTTGGGTCAAAGCTGGGTCGACGGCAGGCTGGCGTGCAAAGGTGTGGGCAGGCGGAGTACTGTCATAGCGAGCGTACTGGTAAGGAGAGGCAGTCTGATAGGGTTGCTGTGCAGCTCCGTTCCTCAGCGCAGCGTTGTACTGCTGCTGAGACAGAGCTGGAGATGGGTGATGCCAAGAAGGCGGATTGGGCGACTGTGCATGCGATTGCAAGCCAGACTGGGCCTGGTTGTACGGGTCCCATGCTGCAGATGCATTGTACTGGTTCCCCCTTGAGAACAGATGGTCGTAGTTGTTGGCAACGGCATTGGGGAAGGCCGACTGCGGTGGGAGGTAATGGGGGTTGGGAGCCACGTGATCGTTGGGAGCCATATTGGAGGATGAACCAGTGGACCAGAGCTGTGTCAGCGAGGAGAGTGTCGAGATGGGCGCTGATTGGTCGAGGGAATGATGGATGGCGGAACAACCCCCAACGTTCCCGATCTGTGACAAGAGAGCAAGGGATCCCGCTAGGCGAAATAGGGGCCGACGCTGATGACAGGGAACGGTGAATTGAGGAATACCTAGTTGCGCCGACGGACGGGACCGTACGTCTGTATACTGTGTAGGTCTTTCTGATGCGGGAGTCTGGTACCAAATGCTGCCTGTACCTACTCAACGGCGGAACCGCGTCTGGCACCGTGGGAACCGCCGACCTCAACTCGCGCAGACTCCTCTTCACCAACGTGGTTCGCCCGTACCAGCTGGCAGATTAAAGCTGCAGACCAGAAGCGCGCAGACACAAGAGGGCTGTAAGACGCGCTTCTCGCCAGAGACACGCCGTGCGCACCTTTAGAGCCGTACGTTTTTGGTCGAGTGGCACGGTTGCGTCACCTGACGTATTCGCACCTTTTATTTGACTGCGGGTGGGTGGATGGTGTGGTAATGGTAGCAAACAGACTCCACCAGGGGCGCAGGAGGCGGGCGCGCTGCAACTGCCTTTCCTTGCACGTCGAGACAACGCAAAAAGGTCGTCCGTCCACGAAACAGAGCTGCCCTTTTTTGGAGTTTTAGGCCAACGCCTTGACGCGAAATCGGCCAGGTCGTTCAGAAGAGCTGAAGTTAGGAGGGGATGGCAGGATTAAGACACTGCTGTTGCCCGTTCACGCCGCGATCAGCCAGCGGTGAAAACCCTGACAATCCACCACCCGACCGACGCCTCAGCTACCTGTCCTCCCAGCGATGCCGGAAACCAATAATGCGACCTAGAAGCAGAAGCAGAGGGCCCCTTTATGAAACGGGCGCAGAATCACCGAGCAGCCATCAGCGAGATGAACGCAAGAGGGGGGAAGAGAGAGAAGAGAGATGGGGGATGCCTTGTTGGTTGTAGGAGTGAGGGAGCAAACGCCGCCCGCGAGACCACTTTGAAGGGGCGAGCTGGCACGTGCACGCCTCGGCACTTGGCAGATTTGCCGCCTAAGCCCAAAGTGGATGCGCTAGCAACCTGCATCATCGAAAGGTGTGCAGGTGTGAAGGTGGCCGCATCGCACCATCTACCCTTCCGAGAGCTGTATCTTCAAGAAACGTCTTCCCGACTTCTCCTCCTCCTCCTCCCGGATACCGTTGGTGTCTCCTTTTTTGGCTGGCCTACATTCTCCCGTCCCTACATGCGGTGACTCTGTTTCCCCCGGGCCCAGCCCTTTTGAGATACATCACCATGGCAAGCTTGCGGGACCGCCAGATTGGTCAGTAAAGCGCGTCGCTCTCGCCTGGCACGGAACAGAATACTGAAAAGTCTCCCGCAGCCTCCATTGAGCGCATACTCAACCTCAATGCCCCGACACAGCATACCGACCATCACGATCATGCCGCCGGCCTGCCCCCCGCCAACTCGCCCATATTGACCGAGTCCGGAGAGCCGATATGGAAGATACTGGTATTCGATGATATGGGGAGGGACGTCATCTCGAGCGTGCTGCGTGTCAGTGACCTGCGCCAGTGGGGGGTCACCATTCATTTGAACATCAACACCACCAGGCACAGCATTCCCGATGTACGTCGGCCCTCATGCTGCTAGGAACACGATGGCTGATCGGCGCAGGTCCCCGTGATATACCTCATCGAGCCCACTGCTGCCAACTTGGCCATTGTCACGTCCGATCTTTCCAGATCCCTCTACTCCCCAGCCTACGTCAACTTCCTCAGCTCCATACCCCGACCCCTTCTCGAAGACTTTGCAGCACAGACAGCTGCATCCGGGACTGCGGAGCATCTAGCGCAGATCTACGACCAATACCTCAACTTCATAGTCAGCGAACCGGACCTATTCTCCCTCAACCTGAATGGGGCATACAGTACTTTGAACAGTGCACAGACGTCCGACGAAGACCTGGATGCCTTGGTAGAGCGGATCGTGTCTGGGCTTTTCTCCGTCGTAGTGACCATGGGGACAATACCAATCATTCGATGTGCGCGCGGAGGTGCCGCAGAGTTGGTCAGCATCAAGCTGGACCGGAAACTCCGCGATCACCTGCTTAACTCAAAAGTCAACCTTTTTGGTGACCACAAGTCGGCCGCGGCTATTGCCTCACGACCGGTGCTCATCATAGCAGATCGCAATGTGGATCTGACCCCCATGCTCAGCCATTCCTGGACCTATCAAAGTCTGATCACGGACATCTTGCACATGCATCTCAACAAGATCACTGTGACAGTCCCTATTGACGAGAACAACCCTGAGAAAGGCAGCAAGAAACAGTCATATGACCTGACCGCATCCGACTTCTTCTGGCAGAAGAACGCGACACGGCCGTTTCCAGACGTAGCGGACGACATCGACGGCCAGCTCAAGAAGTATGAAGAGGATGCAAACGAGGTGACGAGGAAGACAGGCGCATCCTCCATTGACGATCTTCAAGGAGGCTCCGCCTCCATCGCTGCGCATCTGAAAGGTGCGCTCGCGCTATTACCAGAGCTGAAGGAGCGGAAAGCGCTCTTGACCATGCACATGAACATTCTCAAAGCGCTTATCAAGGGCATTGAAGACCGGAAGGTGCATGAATTCTTCCAACTGGAAGAGGACCTTTCAAAGCAAACGAAGGCGCAGGTTCTCGAAATCCTCAAGAGTCCCGACAAGGGCAACGAGCCCCTGGACAAGCTGCGCTTTTTCCTTCAATGGTATCTCACAACCGAGACCGAAGTGTCTCGGGCAGACTTGGAAAGCTTCACCAAGGCTCTTCAAGATGCAGGCGCGGATACTACGTCCCTAAACTATGTCAAGGTATGTGTAGCCCGACTCCAGCAAGTTGTATCACTTCTAATACCCCCACAGACCGTCCGCCAGCTCACCCGCATGACCATGATCTCCTCGGCCCCCAGCCAACCCCAGCAAAACGCATCCAGCATGTTCCAAGGCCTCACAAGTCTCTCCTCCCGCGTCACCGATCGCTTCAAGGACGCCGGCCTCGCCACAAACTTCGACACCCTCCTCTCGGGCCTCACCAACCTCATCCCGAAGAACAAAGACCTCACTCTTACCAAGATCGTAGAGTCTCTCATGGATCCGCAGAACGCGTCCTCGTCCGCCATCTCCAAGACGGAGGACTGGCTCTACTTCGACCCGCGCTCCGCCAACGCGAGAGGCACCATTCCGCAGGCCAGCCAGGCGAGGGGCCAGATGGGCGGCGCGAGCGCGTCAGGCGTAGGTCGCGGGATCGAAGCGAGTTTTGGGATGCGGCGGCAGGGCTTCAGCGAGGCGATTGTATTCACGGTTGGAGGCGGGTCGATGGACGAGTATGGGAATCTGATGGAGTGGGTTAAGAGGACGGGGGGTGGAGGGGCGTCGGGCGCGGGGGCAGGCGCGGCGCAGGGGAAGAGGAGGGTCGTGTATGGGAGTACGGCGTTGTTGTCTGCGACGGAGTTTATCACGAAGGATTTGATGGTGTTGGGGAAGGAGAGTACGTAGGGGTGTGAGATAGACTCGGTTTCAGGGAAAAGGAACCGGGCGATGTCCCTCTATGGGTTGGGAGCAGTGTCTTGATGGAGAAGTGGAAACCCCAGCTGCGCCGAGCGGATGTATTCAATAGATGCTCTAGATTTAATCTGCGAAAGGGCGATCGACTTGTTGGGCAATGATGAGATGGGCATCCTCAGTTTCCACGCCAAGCACGGAGTCTGCACAGCTGGAGTAGTCCCTATGAATGAGATTTTTGTATGACGGCGTCGCAATTCCATCTCCGCTTGCTATCCCATTCCTAGGAGGGTTTACAGGCTCATTCACACGCAATACCGATACTCCCCACTATTGGGTCGTCATTGTTTGCTCGACCTAGGTTACACTTGTCGCCCCTTTCGAGTCCTGGCCGTATCGTGATGGTTTATGTCCGCGTGTGGCACAGCAAACTTTCCTCGGAGAATCGAGAGTGCGTGCGACAAAAGGGTGAGTGTGGCAACGAGTCCATTTATTAATATTTTTGCACAGCGTCCGGAATTTGGGCTCTCCGGCGCAGAAGGCGAAGGCCACGGGCCGAGCAGAGCTGCAGGTCATATTCTTGTTCATTATTGGGCATCTTTTGCAGTGGGGACCGGTTGGTTGGGGGCCGGCGGAGAATCCGCGAAGGATTTCTTGTTGGGTGTTGCTGTTTTTACGAGTACATCCTTCGTTACTCACGGATTTTACTTACCTACCACATACTGTGTACGAAGTACGGAGTACGCGCGCGGTTGACGGAGATTGCGGGAAGGGTTGGGTTGGTGCAATTAGGTTGTTGGATCCCCATCCACCGCAGGATTCCCGAAGGTCGATGTTGGATTCTTGACCTCCGGCCCGCGCCCCGGATTCTGGAAAACGCCACGAAAGAAAAAGGTGGGCGGGCCAAGGATGTCGGAAAACAATGGAAAAAGGGCACGTTGCAGCTGAGAGGCTTCGAAGGTTTCGACGCTTCGACGGGGACGCTGTGGTCCTGCGGCACAGCAGCGGCAGGCAAGGGAGGGTAAGGTAGGGTAAGGTAGCACGGCGTCCACGGGTCGGGTAACGGGGTGTCACACCGATTATGCGGGGACGCTGCGGGCAGTGTTGTGGAGCTGGAGTTCTTTGTCTGGAGGGGAATGGGGATTTGGAGGCTTTGAGGGCTGGTTGGGTGTTGCATTAGGGTTCACGGCGTATGGGGTTGCTTTCAAGATGCCCTGTGATTGCGGGGTTTGTATTTACTGTGGTAGGTTGGCTGGCTGGCAGAGTGGGTTGGGGTTGTGAGATGCGAGTTTTCTTTGTGCGCGCCCAAGTGTGCATATGGAGAGGCGGCAGAGGTGCATGGGCTGTGTGTGCATTGAATGGGAGTGATTGACGTAAGGCGTTGCGCATGCTGGTCTTCCTATGGATGGGGAGTAGGAGGGACATGGTGAGCGGTGGAAGGGAAATTGAGATAGGAACCGTGAAGGCAAATATCTTGAGTCGGGGATAGAGAGAGAAAATAGAGCGAGACGGAATCTATTTCTTTATTTTATTTACAACGTAGAAGCGTCTCTTAAAAAAAGAAAAAGAGAAAGAGTTTATAACTGCCGTAAACACATAACACGTCTCTATCTATTCACTGTCCTCTTTCCATCATCACTCATCCATCATGAGTCCGCCGTCATCACTCATTCTTCATACCAAGGAAGCCTCACCAACTTCCCCTTACACAGCTTCACCAGCTCGGCCTCTCAATCCTAACCCTTACATCCCCCTCCCCCGTCGGCGCCATAATCCCAATACAAGGCGTCTTGGTATTCATCTCAGGCACCACGCCCCTCCCCTCCTTGCCCGCCCGCACCGCCTCCTCACTCAACCGCACCCCAAACTTGCCCACCGCCAACCCCACAAACGTCAAAATCTCCTTCATCGCAAACGCCCGCCCAGGACACAAGCTACTACCCCCACCAAAGGGCCGATAATTCGGATGCTTCACCAACCCGGGGTTCTGCAGGAACCGCTCGTGCTGGAAACTGGCCGGGTCGGCCCCGTAGGTGCCCTCGTCGAGCATCATTTGCCGGTAGGGGATCACCATGCGCGCGCCCTTGAGGAGCTTGAAGTTGCGGATGTAAGTGTCCGACATGACGATGCGGACCGAGGTGGACGAGGCGGAGATGCGGAGGGCTTCGTGGTAGACGGCGAGGAGGGTCGGGCAGTGGGATTGGAGGGCTGTGGCTAGGGCTGGGCCGGAGAGCGTGCAGGGGGAGGTTGGCGTGATGAAGGGGGAGAGTTCGCTGAGGATGGCGCTGTGGAGGGATGGGTTGGTCAGGATGTGGGTGAGCATCCAGAAGGAGGCTTTCCAGGCGTTGGCGTTGATGCTGTTGAAGTTTTAGCATTCTCTTCTTTTTGGATATATTATCACCAAACATTGATATGTAGGGGCGAACGAAAGGTCACATCAGGAGGTGAACGGGAGCACTTACACCCAGTAAAACATCAGCACCAGAACCCCCATGTCCTCATTCCCAATCCCCCCACTCCTCAGCACGCTCTCAATCTCGAACACCAATTTACTCGCATCGCTCCTCCTGCTCCTCGGCAGCGCAAAGTACCTCGCCAACGCCGCCTCGGCCGTCTTCTTCGACCTCTTCACATCCTGCGCGAACAAATCGGGGATGTTGTACGGGAGCTTCCAACTACTGTCGTCGAATTCGTAAAACGATTCAAACAGATTGGGCTCAACTTCTAGCAATGCATCACCAAAGAAGGACCGCGTTGCTCCCTCGAGGAGAACGTGCTGCGACCACTTGAGCAAGGAGACGTCCGCGCCTTCGGCACTGGGACGGCTCAGAACCATCCACTCCGGCACCTGATCCCACGTCATGCGCGTATGCACCGTACTGAGCAACACATCGAGCATGGCCTCGCTGTAGTTCCCCGGGTTCAGCAGCGTGCGGAACAACATGACGCAGATTTCCTTGACGGGCTTGTCTTCCCAGCCATGGAGTGCGACCTCGGGATCAATAGGACTGATACGTTTCTCAACCAAGTCGTCCTCCTTGGAGGCGGATTTCCCGAAACCGGGGACGCAGCTCCACATGGCGCGGATGGACGAGTCGGAGGCGCCGAATTGGCGCATCAGGTCCATGAGCCAGGGGTTCAGGGAGAAGGCGTCGTTTTTGTAGACGCTGACGGTGTCTTGGGCGGACGTGATGACGTAGACGATTTCGCCCATGATGATGAGTTTGAAGGGGTCGCGCGTGTTGTTGAAGTAGAGGCTGGTGGGTGGAATTAGGCATTGGGAAATCGGGGATTGTAGAGAAGTCTACTTACCGGGCGCGCTGCATGGTTTCTTCGGCATCGCGGAAGAAGGTAATGCTGTGGCCGATGACTGTGTTGTATCGTTAGTGGCTGTCTCCATATTTTTCAAGTATGGAAGTCGATGAAGAGAAAGGCGAATAAGAGCGAATGTAACCCCTAAATAGAGACACCTGAACGGGGCCTTTGGAACAGATGTAGAGGGCATAACTGTCAACAAGTCCTTGAAGGGACCCTCGAAATGTGACAGGACCCATAAGATAGAACAAAAGTCAAAGGAGCGTGTAAGGACGAGCAGGTTGAAAGCATGACTCGAGATGCAAAGAAGAAAAAGGTATAGGTTGAAGGGAAATGGAGGAAAAGATCGACCAACATACAGGGTATCCAATACGGGTACGTCTTCGGTTCGTCTGGATAGAGGCGTGGGTGGATCGTGAACCTCCATAGCCTCCACAAGAGCCACGCAAATGAGCATCCTAGGAAGACTTGAAAGTAGACATTGGCTCTTAGTGCGGAGAGGAGCACCGAAGTGTGATTGTTCTGTGCCAACATGGTTGTTCACTCAACTGTCGCGCGGAGAGGGACAGCTAGTGGGAAGGTGGGGATACAATGGATGGGTATAAAAAGAGCTTGACATGCAGTGTGTAATCGGCAGCGAGCCGAGATAGCGCAATCCCGCGAACGATTGAACCGTGACGGAGCTGAAGCAAGGAAGTAGTAAAGATAACACACAACAAAGAGTCCCATCATCGTGGGTAGGCTGCATATCTTTAGAGCAAGGCGCTTAACGAGTGCGGCAAAGCGATGGAGTGGCGCCAGATACGACAAAACCGCGAATGGAGGTTAAAGGAATGTTGGTCCCTCATCATCCGTGGGCTCGGACAGACGCACCGTTTACCGCCCGGGTTTCAATCTGTGACCTGGCAGAGATTCTTTGGTTCAATTTTCGGATGATTAACGAATCTGGCTCTTGCGCCGGAAGTTGCGGGTCAGTATGTACTCTAAACGTCAGTTTGCCGCTATTGTAAGCAGTTCGATCTACCCATGCATTGTAATATGCATTAGTTCTCCGTATGGCGCAAAGGATGTGGCAATGACAGACATTCTACCATTAGAATAGGTGCGACTAGATTATACCTACAGTAGAAATCTCCAAAATGTAAGGGTCATATCGAATGGACAAAGGGTAAGTGGAATACTACTTCCCTACATGAGTCCTCATCTTACATCATTTGCGAGGGAAGCCAACCCTCATCAAAGCAAAACTTCGGTTCGACCCGGAAATGCATCAGCATGCAGGATTGCGGCGTAATATCGCGGTGGGAGCGGTCCTCCTCGTCTTGACCTTCCATACGGAGTTCGGAGTACCTATGCGAATGTGCTGCTGCGCCGCAGTTCCACGGGTATTGCAGGGGCGTTGTCCGGATTCAGGATTCGTCGCACAGAATCCCACGTGCATTGCACGCGGGTGTGGATAAGTCAGACATGTGAGCTTCCCGCTGCAATTCGCACCCAGTATGAAGCTTGTCCTTGGCCGAATATATTTTGGGCGCTTCGAGAGCGTTCGAACCACTTTTGCTTCCCACAAAGTGAGCGTGCTCCGTGATTTTGGAACTGGCCCCCCATTCTGTGACAAAGATACACAGTCTGCAGAGTTTGGTAGGGAATACGAGGAGGTGTGGACCCCGTTGTATTTAACCGTCACTCTACGGGGAGGTGGCACGCTCAATGATTGGTTCTATGGCGTGCAGACATCCATGCGGGTTTTCTGGAAAGTCAGCGCAGGATTCACATTTCCCAACGGCACGGTAAACCAGCACGGCTCGGAAACAACACAAAGGCGCGGCAATGCAGTGTTACCGGAAAGCATGGTGAAACCGTTCACTCAATTGGTCAGGATGTGGTCCGGTTCCCTGATCCGCCCGGTACTGCGTCCTCGCCGCATTATTATTCCTGCGTGTTGCACGAAGGACTAGGGAGGTGGTACCCCGTCAAAGCATTTGACGGGATGCACAGCAATCAGAAGTAGTGTGGGCTAATTACGTGCAATTTGGCGTCTGGCGCCTAATGGGCGTTGTTGCCGGCTTTCGCGGGAAGCAGACTGGCTGATGGATGGAACAAGAGATGCGCCCCCCATAACAGAACCCCCCAATCTCAACACTCTTCCCTTGCCACATCTATGTATAACCATTTTACTTACTAACGGACCGACATCCATTTTCAACCTAAACGCCTCGGGTGTCCATTCTGGCCATTCAATGCGGGAACGATGTCGCAAGGGGAGCTAGAGCTGACCAGCTTCACGCGTCTGGACACAGCCGACTCGAAGGCTCAGATTGTGACCTCTATCTCCAACGTCTGGTCGCGCGCGCAACTGGATCCTACAAGCAGCGCTTTCGATGCCACAGCCTGGTTCAAACACTTTGCCGAACTGAGAAATGGCGATCACCCGCTGTACAAAGCCAAGAGAGGAGGCTTCTTGTTCAAAAATCTCAACGTCTACGGGACCGTGAAAGCGGACGACTATCTCCATACCTTCGGCAACGCGCCCCTTCGTCCTCTCAGAGCCGTAACTAGGTTGTTTGGCCGAAATGATACCATCAAGGTTCCGATTCTGCGGGGGTTCGAGGGTATCGTCAATGATGGGGAGATGTTGGCTGTACTTGGACGGCCTGGTAGTGGCTGCACGACCCTCCTGAAGACGCTGGCTGGGGAGACACGAGGTCTAGAGGTGGGAAAACAATCAGAGATTTTGTACCAAGGCAAGATTATCCAGTGAGCCTGCAGGCACTGTCCTTTCTGACAATCGTAGGGATACCTCCGCAGACCATGCACACCGAGTTCCGCGGGGAATGCATATACACGGCTGAAGTGGATGTCCACTTCGCGGACTTAACGGTTCTCGAGACCCTGCAGTTCGCCGCCGCTTGTCGGGCGCCCAAGAATCTGCTCCCGGGCATGTCTAAGCAGGAATACATCGACTATGTCACGAACGTGGTGCTCAGAATCTTCAATCTCTCAAAAGCGCGGGACACCCGTATCGGCGATGCGATGATCCGGGGCGTCAGTGGAGGAGAGAAGAAACGTGTCAGCATCGCAGAGGCATTCATATCATTCGCGCCAGTTCAGGCCTGGGACAACAGTACAAGAGGCATGGACAGCGCGACGGCATTGGATTGCATCCGCAACTTCCGCATCTTCACCCAGACAAATGGTGCAGCTACCATAGTGAGCCTGTACCAAGCGTCTCAAGATATTCTCGACTGTTTTGATAAGGTTACTGTGCTCTATGAGGGCAGGCAAATCTTCTTTGGCACCTGGCAGGACGCTATCCGCTATTTCCATAATCTGGGGTTTGAGCGACCCTCCAGACTTACAACAGGTGACTTCCTGACTGCGCTCACCAACCCGCAGGAAGCCAGGCTCTTGGTTTCGCCGGATTGGACACGGCCTATTCCTATCACTGTCGATGAATTTGTCGAGGCCTGGCAGAACAGTGCGGAGCGACAAAAGCTGCTTAGCCAGATCAACGACAAGCGCGACGAGTACTTGCACCGCACAAACGGTCTCCAATGTTACCGGGAAGCACGGGCACTCGAGAAACACCCACGGGTGTAAGTTGCGTCCAAGATTTTATTATTCGCTTCGTTTACCTCCCGGTTACTGACAATATGCAGAGGTGGTTCGTCGCCTTTTACTATTCCCATCGCAAACCAGGTTGCGCTTTGCCTGGGAAGAGGTTTCAAGAGGCTTAAAAATAATATTGGAGTACCAATATCGTATATCATTGGAAATCTCGTCATGGCCGCGATTGTTGGCAGTGTATATCTCAACCTGCAGGAATCGAACGATGATGTTTCCAAGCGGACCGTTCTCATCTTCTTCGCTATCTTGATTAACGCCTTCATGAGTGCAGCTGAAGTAGGTGACGGCTCCGAGAACGGGGGATAAGACTAATGTATCTATAGGTCTTGACCGTGTGGGATCAGCGTCCAATTGTCGAGAAGCAGACGAAACACTCTCTCTACCATCCCTTGGCTGAGGCTATCTCTGCCATTATCTGCGACCTCCCCGCCAAAATAACTGCATCTATCTTCTTCAACCTGCTCTTGTACTTGATGACCAACCTAAGGCGGACTCCTCAACATTTCTTCACCTTCTGGCTCTTCACATTCGTCTGTCAAATGGCAATGTCCATGTTCTACAGACTTGATGGGTCAATGCACCAGACACTGGAGGCTAGTATGGTTCCCGTCGGAGTCCTCGTCTTGCTGGCCATTATTTATACCGGTTTTGTGATTCCCATCCCCTACATGAAGCCATGGCTGGCGTGGTTTCGTCATATCAACCCGGTTGCATACGCATTTGAGAGTCTCCTGATCAACGAGGTATGATTGGACCCGTTCCTAGCCAAAAACCTCAACTAATATGGCCCCTTCGCAGTTCCATAAGCGCGAGTTTCATTGTGCACGTCATATCCCGGATGGCCCCTTTTACGAGCAATTTGACACGGCGTTCAAGACTTGTTCGGGCACAGTGGCTGGATTAGCGAGCAATAGCGTCCAGGGTGACTCTTATATTGAGGTAGTATACAAGTACAATTATATCCACCTCTGGCGGTATGTTATTTCCTTGGCCATCTTTATCTGCGGCGCACCAAACGCTAACAATTTCAGGAATCTGGGTATATTGCTTGCTTTCGTCATTGTCTTCTTTGCTCTCCATCTCTGGTCCAGCGAGAAAGTGGAGACCCAAAAACCCCGCGGAGACTTGCTATTATTTCTGCGCAAGCGTCGCCCTCAGTGGCAGCAGCCAGACGAAGAACTAAACCCGGCACCTGGAAAGATTCACCACGAAACTCACATCACCTCAGACGCCGGCCTTGTAAACCATAAGTCAGTAACGCACTGGGAGAATTTGTCTTACGAAGTGCCTGTAAAGAAGGGCAAGAAACAGATTCTATATGACATTGATGGGTGGGTCAAACCCGGCACCTTGACGGTTCTTATGGGCGCAACTGGGGCGGGAAAGACAACCCTACTAGATGTAATTGCCCAGCGTACGACCCAAGGCCGCGTCACAGGCAATATCATGGTGGACGGCCGACAACGCGATACAAGCTTCCAACGCTCCACCGGCTACGCACAGCAAAACGACCTTCACCTTCCTACCGCTACAGTCCGCGAAGCTCTCCACTTTAGTGCATTACTTCGACAGCCTCATAAACTTCCCAAAGCTATCAAGACTGCATATGCTGATAGAATCCTCGAGCTTCTTGGAATGCAATCATATGCCGATGCTATTGTCGGTGTCCCCGGAGACGGCCTCAGCCCTGAACAGCGGAAACGACTCACCATCGCTGTAGAACTGGCATCCCGTCCCAGTCGACTGTTGTTCCTGGATGAACCAACCTCCGGGCTCGATTCGCAAACCGCATTCATCATCTGCAACCTGCTGCGCAATCTTGCTCATGAGAGCGGACAGGCCATTATGGCAACCATCCACCAGCCCTCTGCCAGCCTACTCGAGATGTTCGACCAGATCCTGCTTATTAATGCCGGACGAACAGTCTACTTTGGGCCCATCGGGGAAGACTGTAAGACTATGATCAATTACTTTGAAAGCAAGGGGGCACCGACTTGTAAGCGATGGCAGAATCCTGCAGAGTGGGTCATGGACGTCTCTGGTGCATCCCCAGGCTCCAAGAACACCATTGACTGGCACAAAGCGTGGGAGGAATCTGCCGAGAGACAAAAACTGAAACAAACTCTTAGCGAAATGAGGATCTCTTTGGCAGAGCGACAACCCTCGGAGACCGAAGAAGGCGAATTCGCGACGCCGGTGTGGACGCAGATATACGTGCTCACGAAACGCACTTTCGTCGAGTACTGGAGAACTCCGGCGGCCATTTACGCAAAACTAATCTTCTACGCAGGCGCCTCGTTCATGATTGGTGTGTCATGCCTCCGCTCTCCCAACTCACTGCAAGGCCTGCAAAATCAGCTCTTCTCCATATTCCTCATTTTCACCACTTTCAGCAACGTCCTTCAACAGATCGCTCCTCAGTTTGGAAGCAGGAGAGCGCTATACGAAGCCCGCGAACGTCCGTCAAAGATCTTCTCCTGGACTGCGTTCATCACCTCGAGCATTGTCGTCGAAGCGGCCTGGCAGGTGTTACTGGCCACGATTTCCTTCATACTGTTCTACTACATCACTGGCATGGACCTGAACACCACCGATGCAGACCGCCATGAAAGAGGATTTTTGATGCTCTTACTCTTCATTGAATTCTTCCTCTTCACGCAATCTCTGTCCCATCTGCTCGTCGCTGCAATCGAGGTCCCGCAGGCAGCAGTGAACATGGGTCAGCCCATCTTCTACCTGACCATCATTTTCTGCGGTGTGCTAGTCCCGTTCAACTATCTTCCCGAGTTTTGGAAATTCATGTACCGCGTTTCGCCCCTCACCTACCTTACACGCAGCATCTTCGCCGTCGGCGTCGCTCACCAGCCTATCACTTGCAGCAGCTCGGAGCTCACTACGGTCAGTCGTGCTCCTGAGGGCTTTACCTGCGGCGAGTATTTCAGCGAGTTTGTGAAGCAGTTCGGAGGAAACGTGGTGAATGCAGATGCGACCACCAACTGCGGGTACTGTCCGATGCGCGACACAGACGAGTTTCTGAAGTTCTTCAGCATGGATTATAACGAAAGATGGCGCGATTTTGCAATCATTATGGTTTATATTGGGTTCAATTGGATGGCTACTTTTGCGCTGTATTGGTTGGCGAGGGTGCCGAAGAAGCAGAAGAAGGTGGAAGCAAGCGCAAAGAAAAATGCAGTTTGAGGAAGCGGGCTTCTTGGATTAATATGTAGATTACGATGGTTTATAATGCGGCGTTTGAGACTTTCCAAAACATGATGACAGATGTAGTTCGCCAGTGACTGCGTCGGTGACTTTCCATAATCAACCTGGCTTCAAGCCATCATACTAATTGCCAGTTACACTAATAACTGTTTCCAATGATATTCCACATAACTCATACGACACCTGTATGCATGAGGGCGTAAAATCCCATGCGCAGCGTCATGCGCTGACCGTTCAGACGCCCTTGTTCAAATTGCAATTGGCTACGCCCCACAAATGATTCGACTCCCATCCCGCTTACTCCCGCAAACTGCAGTTCCCCTCTGTCAAAATTGTCTTAGATCAGCTCACCAGGCCAACAACATGGACACCGCTCCCGTGCATGAAGACAATCAGTATCCGGATCCGCAATCACTCGGCACTGTTCTCATAACTGGAGGCGCCGGAATTGTGGGATCCCACCTCGCAGAGGCCTTTGTAAAATCCAACCCAAAGCCCGCCAAAATAGTCGCGACATATCACTCCCAGAAAGCAACTCAATTTGCATGTCCTAGAGTGTCCTATCACGTCTGCGACATCACTTCAGCAGACGAAGTCTCGAAATTGCTCGACGAGGTCCGACCCACTCTCATTATCCACACCATATCCCCGGGCCCATGGGCATCTGCATCGCTGCAACACAAAATCAACTACGAAGCCACAGAACAGCTCGTTGAGCTGGCGAAGAAGCATCCTTCAGTGCAAGCATTCATCTACACGAGCTCCATCTTCGCGGTTGAACTTCCCACCACCCCACCTGATGTTCCGCTCACTGAGGAGACCGCAAAGCTGAACATTCTTGACTCTTCCCACTCAATCACAAGCGCCTATGCTCGTACAAAAGGAGCCGCCGACGCCTTGGTGCTTGCTGCAAATACCGGCCGCTCCCTGCCTCACAGCAATCTTAACGATACTCAGTCCTTCTCCGGGCAGCTACTCACATGCACCCTCCGCATCGGCGGTCTCTACGGTGAACGCGACGAGAAAACCCTAGGCGAGATGCTCAAGCTCGTCAACACTTCGGCTACGCGCGTGCAATTCGGAAACGACGAAGCGTCAATGAGTGGACATACACCGAGAACGCAGCAATAGCGCACGTGCTTGCTGCACAGCGCCTTATGAGCCCGATCACGACTAGCGACGACCCAGCGCTGAAAGTTGACGGCGAGGCCTTCTTTATCTCCGACGGCATGCCGATGCCGTTTTGGGACTTCTGCCATCGTGTGTGGAAGGAGGCAGGTGATAGACATCATGCTTCCGAAAAGCCTTCGATAACGAAGATTCCGTTTGGGATGCTAATCCCCGTGGTGCAAGCTGTGGAGATGGTGGTGGGGATTTTGAGGCCTGGAGGGGATGAGTTGAAGCTGAATAGTTGCCATTTGAAGTTCATGCGAGCGGGCTGTAGGGTGGATATCAGTAAGGCGAAGGCGCGGCTCGGGTATGAGCCCGTTTGTGGGACGGAGGAGGGGATAAAGAGAAGTGTTGAATGGTTTATGAATGCCAGAAATAGTAAATGACGGCGTAGTGTTCCGGAAATTCATGGTGTTCGAATATTTGCCAAAGCTGCGGTGGATCGTTCTGACGGTGAAGGAGGTGATGCGCATCATCACTGACATGTCATGAAGAGGACAGCTGTGTGAACGATCCGGAAAGTGTGTGTCAGAATCAAGTTATTTGGCAAATGGTCTTGAAGGTCTCCGACCAAATGCATTTTGCTGCACTCTCAATGCATTCATTGTCTTTCTTTATCTTGTACATCACATTGATGGAGCGACTTCTCCTCAGAAACGGGTCTCTGACACAGCATGTACCAATCCTTCGCTTGGTTCCAATCAAAATGATATCAAAATGGCAGCCCACTCATATAATATAGAAATTCGTAATGAGCCACAGACGCTTGCTTGCGGGCGTAAGACTCGCGCGTAGAATACACGCTCACATTGTTTGCAGAGGTGGTACATCTCATTGTATGGTAGAATCTTTTGATTCTGCTGATCCTGAAACTCGGTACAAAGCGCTTGAGAGATATTCCATAGACGTTTACTTCTCTTTTTATCTTGCGAAAGGCAAGGTGTCATCATCTGATTTTTGCATGATCCGACAGAGCACAACTTTAACCTCAGGATCGGAGTGTACACCAATTCTGCCAGACATTCTCTGTTTAAAGTGGCAATTGACGCAAGCTCTTATCTGACGGACGCGCATAAATTGTTTCCCTCTCTGATGTGTTTTTCTTATGATTTCTTTGGTGATATTAGCTAATTTTTCACCGCCTTAGGTTCACTTTTGTGTTTAGATTTTAAGGGATTGTTCCATAGCAGAAAGTCTTGCACATTATGGTCTCGACATTCGTTGTGCCAAACTTGTCTGTCGATATCCGCTCCAGAGTCTCCATTAGAGATGCGCTATCAAGATAGTCCAGAACCGTCAGATCAGGCCATTTGCTTAAACTGCGGAACTTCTGATACTCCTGTCACCGAAAGACATGATATCCAAAGTACTGAAATTTGGTTGATCCGGTGTGGAAACGTAGAAGGAACTTCATGTAAACATGGTCTCGACGTTTTCCTCGATGTTCGTCTGCGACTTTTCGCTTCTCTCTGCCGGAGTACTCCATGAATCGGCCCGGGATTGTATTTTCTTAGAGACATACAGGTTTAAGCCAAGCGTTTCCAGAAGAGCTCCCACATACTGAATGGGTAGAGTAGCCGCGGGAGCAGGCAGTTGCATAGCTGCGAGGGTATTTTCTACGGCAATCTAGGGAGCGAATCGTGACTCTCGAATTCTCGGTACCGAATATAAATAGTGGGAGATGAGATCTCATTGGTTGAAATCATCTCTTTTTTCAAATTTTTATCCTGGGATATATGGACGCAGGACCATATGGAAGATTTCGTGCGGAATGATTGTGGCAGTAAAAAGTTGGTGCAGGCAGCCACATGGTTTTCGTCGATCTTCAGCCTTCCTCTCACATTTCATCGCCGTTTTTGCTTTGGTTTTATCTGAGTAATGTTTGCACTAGACCGGGGTGATGGAGGAAAGAAATGAGGAATGGGCGGAATAATGTTCCTTGGTCAAATGTTTGGTGGGGTTTGGGAACATAGTGTGTCTCCGCGAGGTCTCAAGTTCTTCCACACACATCGGCGTCCATGAATTGGGGTTTGGTTATCCTTTTCGCGTTTTGTGGAAAGGTTGTAGTGGACAGGAAAGAGATCGAGGAAGGTTGGCGGAGCTTTTATGTTGGCTCTTGTGTAACAGTCAAAAACACGTGGGAATGCTTGTCATGTTTCGAAATCTGTTAAAAGGCTTTTGTGTTTGCGCCGATGATCATCGGTCAATGCAGTAATGCTGATTATCGTCACCACTGAGTCTACTTCTCCCGAGTTCCTCATAGGGGCACCGCCGCACCATCACCCCTCAAATCGCTAGCTCCACTCCACACCCTAACTCCATCGTCGAAATGCTGTCTGATTATCTGGCCTCTGCCAAACATTCCCCTTCCGTATCCCTTCAATTGCTTCACACTGTGGCCTAGCTCCGCCAACTCTTTCACAACCTTCTCATCGATTCCCTCCTCGATGTAAATGGTCGCATCAGTCATTTTCCCATCATCGCCTGGCATACCGCCTCCGATGCAGATTCTCGGCGAATCAAGCGCAGCTTGCGGATGAAGCTTGAAAACCTCCTGATTCAACAGCACCTGGACATGGCCTTGAGGCTGCATGAAGCCACCCATGACGCCAAAGACACTGTGAAGAGACTGGTCCTTGGCAAACGCAATCAGACCAGGGATGATCGTGTGATAGGGCCTCTTGCGCGGAGCAAGCACATTGGGATGCCCAGGAGTGAGACTGAAGTTTGCGCCTCGGTTTTGCAGAGTGAATCCGCAGCCCTTGGGGATGATGGCTGTGCCGTAACCACCGTAGTTGCTGTTGATGAAGGAGATGGCATTGCCCTCGGAGTCGCTGGCACAGAAGTACACCGTGTCGCTCTGAAGGTGTGCTGGTGAGCCGTGGATGGGTGCAGAAGCAGCTTTCTTCGGGTCGAAGAGCTTAGCTCGTTCAGCAAGATATTCAGGGGAGATGAGTTCGGCAGAGGGGACTTTGACGACATTGGGATCGGTGACGAACCAGTGCGCGTCGGCAAAGGCAATGCGGAGGGCTTCGATGACAGCGTGGAGATGCGGCGTGCTGTTGTGGTCCTTGTGCGACCACTTCTGAATCTTGCCTTGCTTCTCGAGCTCTTGAAGTATGCCGAGTGCCATGAGAGCAACGATACCCTGGCCATTGGGAGGGTGTTCCCAGAGTTCGATCCCGTGGCCTTCCGTAGCTTCGCCCACACCTTGCCCTGTAAACTTCAAGGAAATAGGATCAACAGGTTCTGATCCAGTTTCTCCATGATGCTTGAGGTCGTCAATGGTAATGTGACCTCCCAGATCTGACACCACCTTCACGAGCTGTTCTGCCACTTCGCCTTCGTAGAAACCTTTCTTGCCATGCTTGCCGAGGAGCCTGAAGGTATGTGCTAGAGTGGGCATTCTCATTACCTCTCCTGCTTTGGGGGCTCTGCATCCGTCTTTTGCTGACGGGTCCTTTTTCAACATCTCCGCCCCATTTGGAGATGCTCGTTTGATCTGTGATTCACTGGCCGCCCACTGTCGACATGTTAATTCTCAGGGTCTGGAATGAAACCGCAAGACGCTTACAAAAGTAGCTGAGAGTTCAGACACTGCGAACCCATTCTCCGCCAACTCTATCGCCGGGTGAAGAACCTCCTCAAGCGTGACTTTTCCGCTGCCGAACCTCTCCACCACATCTACCCAACCCGCAGCCGCTCCAGGAATAGTCACAGCATGGACACTGTCCAGGGGTATATGACCGCTCTCCCCATCTGGAATATTCAAGTCTTTTCGGATTCGCTCAAGCGTGACATTCTGTCCAGATCTTCCGGAACCATTCAATGCATGCACCTTCTTCGTCTTGGCATCGTAGAACAAGCAGAACAGGTCACCGCCGATGCCCGTGGAGCCTGGTTCGGTGACATTTATGGCCGCTGCTACGGCTACTGCTGCGTCCTAGGAGGAGTTAGTAAGGGGTTGGTAGAGCATTGATTACGTCATACAGCTGCATTTCCCCCTTTTCTCAGGATTTCGATGCCTGCAGCAGAGGCAAGAGGTTGAGTGCTTGATACAATGCCTTTGGTACTGTGAACGACCGAGCGACGACTCGGGAAGTGGATGAATTGTGGTTCTGGGTGAGGGTACACGTTGATACCCATCTTGTAAGGCGGGGTGGGTATCTTAGGATTACGGGAATGCGGGGAGAAGTCCACTTGACTTTGTGTCTAATTGAAATTCCAGTCAGGTCTTTTATATTCCACGTAAATCAAAGTGACTCACCCTCCAGAATATCTCAAGAGTTTGGTCTCTGTACTTTTCCGAGATTTGAATATGTTGTCCGTATTTCAAGGAACAGGCGGCTATTCCCGGAAGCGAACATATTCACGGCCTACTACGCATCCAATCATTGTAACTAAATTACCCCTAATGACACATCTATTTTCATATGAGCGTAGAGAAACCTAGCGATGTGTCATCCAAGTTCCTAGAAGGGAAAGCCGGAGATCGATAGAGTCTTGTCACGTGGGGGAATGACGCGCCAAGCCGAGGTCCATTTCCGTGGTCGCGTCCGAGGTCGGAAAACTTTCATGACGGTTTCTCAACATTCCGAGAATGACAACCGCGCCATGGATATGCCGCACTTGTCTCTCACGCTTTGTTAGGCCATTGGCAAGAAGCAATGCTCGCTTTCAGAGCACCCGTTAGTCCCTTTGCCCTCTTTTCCGCTTGACATTTGCTCATCGCTGTAGGATCCTCAAAGGAGACGATCCCAGCGGGACTCCTTGCACGTGCCCGTAATATCGCCATTGAGCATAAACAATTGACAGAGAAGCTTGCAAATGGCTTTGATGCGCGTGCGGCGAAGAAAATTGGCGAATACAGTCCCATCGTGGAAGCGTTGAAAGCATGGGAAAAGGCAAATGAGGTCCGTAATCAGCAGCGTTCAAGCAAGAACGTGATTCCTTCGTTTTGATTAGCGATACTGACATATCCTGAAGTCTGTTGGGGAGCTAACCTCACTTATCCATGACCCTGAAACCGATGCTGAGCTGCGTGAGCTTGCTGCGGAAGACCTAAGTGCAACACGAGCGACCCTCGCGGATGCGTCTCAGTCTCTCACTACATCGCTTGTGCCGGTGCATCCTTTCGCACATCTACCGTGCTTGATCGAGATACGCCCTGGAGCTGGCGGTTCGGAAGCCGCGATTTTCGCCGGAGACCTCTTGCGCATGTATCAGGCGTTTTGCAACCGCAAAGGACTACGAACGATGCTGCTGAAGTATGAAAATATAAACGGAGGGCAGGAAGCCGGAATACCATTATCAGAAGCCATTCTCGAAGTTGGCACGGAGAACGCTTATGGTATGTTCCGGTGTGAGGCAGGCGTCCATCGGGTACAGCGGGTGCCTGTAACCGAGTCCAAAGGACGGACACACACAAGTGCGGCTTCTGTGCTTGTCCTTCCAAGTATAGAGGAGAACACGCTCGGTGAAGAGGACGTGGATGATCCGGAGAGCGACTACTATATCGACCCGAAGGAAGTGAAGACGGAGGTTATGAGGGCGCGGGGCGCTGGAGGACAGCATGTGAACACTACGGAGTCTGCAGTGCGTCTGACACACATACCCACGAACATCGTGGTCTCCATTCAGGATTCCAGATCACAGCCCAAAAACAAGGAGAAGGCGTGGCGCTTGCTACGGTCTCGTGTGGCGCAGCTCCGGAGAGAGAAGAGGGAGGAGGAATTGGCAGCCATGAAACGCAGCGTGGTGGGGGTGGCGAAGATGGGTCGCGGCGACAAAGTTAGGACCTACAACTGGGGTCAGCAAAGGGTGACGGATCATAGGAGTGGCACCACGGTCCACGATCTGAACGACGTTATGGACGGTGGTCAGACCCTCGAGAAAGTCATGGAGAGCGTGCGCAACTGGCTCATGGAGCGCGATGTCGAAGCCCTCCTCGCCGAGGAGTCGTCGAGCAAGACGTGACGGGAACATCCCCCTTCCAACAATTCGGACGAACGCGTGGAGCACGGGAGTGACGCTACTAGTCTAAATTCTGTCATGAAAATTCAATGCTACGCCCGGCTAGTTTCCCTCGCGAAAGGATTACACCGAGCACTGTTCCTCCTTTCACCCGCGTCTATACAGTGGACTGACTGATTTTCTACTCCGCTGGAAATGTGTACCGTCATCTCTGAGGGCGTGTCGCCAGAGTGTTGACCCCTAAGGCAAACTGGACTGAAGCCCTCATGCTTTGTGGACAACATTTGTCTCTTTCAGCACCTTCACCCTGCCCGCTGAAAACAATGTAGATTCGATTGGCACCAGACAACGATCATATTCCGGATTGGGGCAGATCGAGGTATGCCTTCTTTGTTGGTCTTTCGATTTATTTGTTCCCTAGCTCAGGCACTTGCGTCCCGCCAGGGACCGACAATTAAGGACCGAACCAATCCTCCCATGCAAGCCGGCCTCAAAAATCTGGTTGCGGACGCCATTTCTCCTCCTCCCATGCGGCTTGCTGGGCTGGCTTCTGACCCGTCATGGCCTGGGAAATGCACATCCTAAGACCTATGGCACCGGATGGCTTCACTGACAGGACCGTTCACTCTGAGCGGATTGCAGGAGAGAAAGAAATGATTATGCTGAAAGACAGAGACTGACTATCACTACATAATTGCAGTCTATGTTCGAACCTACCTTATGCGCACTTCTTTGTGCCTACATAGTAGTCAACGGTTCCAAGCTCCACTCAGCCGATAATCAATCGGATTCGAATCACAAACCGTACTAGGCCTTCTTCAGACCCACATTTTCCAAGGTAATGGAAGAGTTACGGGTCGTGAATATTCGGTCGAATAGGATGCTGTCCGCATGCGGATTGCTGTGGTTGGTCCGCTTTATGATATGCTACGACTCGATGCTTAGCCGTGAATGGCGATAACTTGACGTTCTGAGGTAGCATCATCAGAAACCAGCGATATGCTCTCCAGTTGCGACGGTCTCGCCGACCTGGCGGTGTTGACTATCTGCTGCTAATGATGTGTTAACCGGTAGGTCCAAGGGATTGGCCAACGGGAAGTTGGGAATGCCCAAGCTACATCAACATGGTCGAGTCAGCCCGATGTTCAACTGGGATGCACCACAAGCTCGAACATACCGTTGAGAAACTCTAACAGGTGCATTCAAGCTTTCCCCGCATAGTCCCATGCCGAGCTAATGCCGCTACCCCGGATTTTCAGCTTAGCTCTCAGTCACCCGCCCTAGCACAAGGCTCACTGACAACAACTGCGCCAGTCGAGACCACCAAAGGGATTGACTTTGTATGATGCGGGGATCTGTCCGGGAAGGAATATATGATGGACTTGCTTACCCGTCTACCTAGGGTTCCTGTACTCTGTGTTCCCTACCTCTCTTCCTTTCCATCCTTCAATTCCTGCGGTCCTCTTCACATACACGGCTTCCACAATGGCAATTGATCATGCTGCAGATCCGGTGAGGGACGAAGAGACGCAGACGTCCGAGAAGGGCACTACCACCTTCATCGAGAATGCCGATGGATCCCAGGCGGAGAGCTCCCTCAACCTGGAGAAAGAGCGTACGCTTGATGGCATCGATATACAGAACTCTCGGGCTTTCCTTGGGGACGATTCTGATGGCAAAGTCACCTGGACTGTCCGCAGTATCTTTGCCGCTATATTCCTTGCTGGGTTGTACACAGGTAAGTCCATTTGTACCAGACTTGATAATCACGGCCGAACTGACATTGGGTCAGGGTCACAGATTATCTTGTACTTTGCCGGCGGGTCGCTATCCTTCATAGAGCACGACCTCGAGCTTTCAAGAAGAGCCGCTTGGCTGCCGACCGCAAATATCTTAGCAATCGCTGCCGCCTGCCCTTACGCCGGCTATCTACAAGACCTATTCGGAAAGAGATACATTGCGCTTTTTGGTGCAGCATGCATTTGCATTGGTTGTCTGCTCGTTGGTCTTGCTCAAAATTTCGCCTGCGCTTTGGCTGGCATGTCCTTGTCTGGGATTGGTGCTGCTATTGGCGAACTGACTGGTCTTGCTGGGTAAGTATCAAAGCAGTGGCGTGTACCATCATCTACTGACTTCTTCAGTCTTGCCGAAGTCGTCCCTGTCAAGCATCGTGGTTATTCTCTTGCCCTAGTTACCGCATTCGTGATCCCATTCTGTCCGTATTTGATGTACGTGCAGCTTTGGTCGAACAAGCCCGGCCCTGGCTGGAGATGGGGACCGTGGACATCACTGTAAGAGTCGCGCTTCATGATGTGCAGCACGAAATCTCATGAGCAATAGCACCTACAACGGGATCGTCGCAATTGGGCTTGCCCTCACCTACTTCCCCCACAATCACACACGCGCTGAGGGTTTCTCTCGTCGAGCTATTTTGAAGCGCATTGATTATCTCGGTGGTGTCCTCTCTATCACTGGCTTGACCCTTTTGTGAGTCCAAGCTGTCGGTGTTATGGTTCCCTGACTAACATGTACAAGCCTCGTTGCTCTGCAATCCGGCGGCTATACGCACGCCTGGACTAGTGCCTACGTGCTCTGCACTTTGGTCATCGGTCTCATGCTTATCTTTGCCTGGGTGGTCTATGAGTGGAAGTTTGCCCCCCATCCCATGATTCCCCATGAACTTCTCAACGGTCAACGGATTGTCGGTCTGGCTTACGCAATCGCCTTCACTGCCGGCATGAACTTCTTCTCCATTCTCAACTTCTTCCCGCTCACATTCTCCTCCGTTTATGACCCTGATCCGGTCCAGATCGGTCTGAAGGGTCTGCCGCCGGCTTTCTCCACGACCATCGGTGCCGTTGGTTTCAACGCGGCGCTGTCCAAATTCCCAAACCGGAACCGTGAGATCCTACTCATAGCCGTCCTCTGCATGACGGCTTTCGGTGGAGCCCTCTCTGCCAGCACCCCTGAGAATCCCAAGCTTACAGTCGCCTTTGGCACCCTAGCCTCTTTCGGTGTCGGCGGCGTTCTTGTGCCTGCTGCCACCATCGCAATGATCGTCACTCCCGATGCCGTCATCACAACCGCTGCAGCCCTCTCGCTCAGTATCCGTACCGTTGGCGGCTCCATCGGCTACTCAATCTACTACAACATCTTCGCCTCCAAGCTGGAGTCCAACCTCCCCAAACTCGTCGCCGAGTACGCCATCAAGGCTGGCCTTCCACTCTCGTCCGCGGAAGCCTTCGTCGGCACCTTCCTCGCTACACCCGAGAGAATCGCCGAAGTAGAGGGCGTGACGCCTGGAGTTATTGCCGGCGCCACTAAGGGGTCGCAGTGGGCGTTCAGCGAGAGCTTGAAGTATGTCTGGTTCACGTCGATTGCGTTTGGGTCCTTGGCGGTGATTTGCGTTCTGTTGCTACCGATCACGAAGAAGTATCAGACGAATCGTGTTGCGGTGCAGATTAAGTGAGGGGTTGGGCGAGGGAATGGGAATGGGACGGGAAGGGGATGGGTGCGACTGGGGTTTATGTATAAGGATGGAATGGTTCACGGATTGCTACAATGATTATGATTGGATTGACTGATCTAAGTTATGCGTATGTTTTTGAAGTAGGATATTAAATTAGAGATGTCTGGTTATGATGTCGCGTTTGCGTAGCAGTGCTCTGCTTGGTGCGCGTGTCTCGTCATGTTATGTATACACCTCTTCCTGCTCATGAACGTTGCCGAACGACACTGGTGTAGAGTACTTTCAGCCTGCGATATCTGCCCCAATGATCCACTTCCCCGTTCTTCTCTACTTAAAGCTAGGCGGATATCCCATTACGCTGGGACAGACATGCTTTGTCTCCATCATGCTTACCATGATGATGAATATCATCATCATTATTAAAGGTATCACCACCCCAAGCCCGGTGCCGCAACCCAGGTCCCAACCAAAGACGTATCCAGCAGACCGAACTCAGAGATCTCGAAACATCTTAACTGAAGAAGTCAATCTCCGCCCATGCAAGATAGGCCGCTATGAGTTTAGACCCGTATTTCTAGTCAAGTGGAGTCATTTTGACGGGCCGGATGAGTTTTTTCTCTTCTGTTCTGCTTCTAGGGAAGATGTCTGTCCATTCTATGGTGGTAGGATATTTTGAAAATACCGGAGCGCTTGACCGGGACATCGAATGTATTCTTTTGGGCTTGGGAAGGCCGAAGCCCGGCATCGTACATCTTTCTTTCTTGGGATTGGGAAGACACGGCTGTTGGTGGTGCGGACATCTCGGGCATTTCACCGAGTTTTGGAGTCCACTAGTAAGGGGTGTGTGGACATTAGATACATGTTGGCTTTTTCATTGGCTGGGTTCTCCGTAGGTCCAACCAGAGCGGTGTTTGTTGAGAGTTTGGTATCAATTAATGTGTTTCACATGAGTGTAAATGGGTTCGAGTGTCTGTTCCTACGCCCTGCGGACATGAGCCATTTTCTCGGCTTTTGGAACGACAAATTTCTCGGTGGGCAACATGGCTGCCGAGAATGTTCTATTTTGAGTTTCTGGTTCGAATCCGCGTTTTTGATTGTTTTGGAAGGGAGTGAGCGCGGACATTTGTTAGCTCGTATGTTATTTTGATCTGCTTGAAAACGCTCCGTCAATGGTGCCGCTATAGAGCATGTTGCCTCGCAATGTTGTTCAACATGTAACATTGAAAATCGTTGTCGGAATGGAAGATGGAACAACGTTATCATCTTCCCGAAACATTGGTATTCGACTTGTAGAGGAGGAAAGTCACTGGGAACCATTGGAACCGCGCATTTCGATTTCGAGGACGTCGATGGCATATGATATGGTTCCCAGCGTTGTTGAATCTGGAAGAGGGTACTACATGATCCATGACGACCCGACATTTAGTTTTGAGTACTATTTCAAAGAAGAATTCTTCACGTGAGTTAGTCATAGGGGGCTTGGAGTGCATGTTGGTTGACGTGGCCATGGAGTCTTTTGAGGTAAGATTCTGGTTGCGAACGACGGCTTCAAGCGGAGGACATAGTAGATTCCGAATGTGAGTTTATTCGTTTCCACTGCGCGGATCTGCGACTCATTCTGGAATGCTGTCGCGAATTTAGTTCGGAAGAGGGCAATTCCCGAACTGCATTCATTGGCCGAGAGTTCTTTTTTGACCCCAGTTTCAAAGAAAGGCTTTCCACGTACAAAATGTGACTTGAACTCTCATTTACTAGATTGAACACTTCTTTCTGTGCTTTATATCGCGGACGTCTTCTCGTGGCCAGAAGTCTTCATCTGAGGTTCAAATCGTCCAGGTGATCCATGCCCAGTATGGGGCTCCAATGTAGCGATGGGCGGGGACATTCACTCCCATTTGCGTAGCTTTTTTTCTTAGCAATCTCCTCATCCCATTTATCCCCTTTGATGCCTTCCGGGGCCATCCTTTGGGTGTTTTCAAAATTGCAAACGAAAAAATATGTTGACAGTTTTGGTTGAACATGTTGGCTGGAAGTAGATGTTCTTCGGTTGGATGTGATGGTTTATGAAGAAGGCCTTGGTGGTCGGGGCATGAGCACTGCTCTGGCATATTGGATCCGGGGATTCCTCAGAGCTGCCGGACCGAGACGTGCTGGCTCTCCATGACTGAGGGTGCGCCAGAAAAATTTTTTCGTGTAGTTGTAGCTTCCGTCAATCCTGGGCTGCCGTTGAAATCAGGCGAGTCTCCTTCTTCGTCTGTTAGGGTATGTTCTTGCATTTCTGTGTTCGCTTGCACTTTGAGAGAAACCTGTGGGTTGACGCGGCCGGTTGACCTTTGGCTTACTGGTCTGGCGTACCAAGCCATAAGGGATTGTGAGAGAGCTTTCGGTGTAGACGGAAACGCCAGCAGCACAGTTGGCGGACATTGCTTCGATACGACTCTGGTTCAGAAGTCTGTTAAGGGACATCATCTGCACGGATTGAAATTGAGCACAAAAGTCAATCCCGCAACGTAAAAAACGTGGCGGACATAGTTGCTGTGCTCCATAATTCGAGAGCTCCTTATTTTAAAAGCGCGGACAAGGAGTGAAACATCGTGCGTCGAACGCTGCTATTGTTTTTTTGTAGGACCGACGCAGACATTTGGTCGACGACGGGTCACTTTGAGGACGTTGTCTGGGGGAGAAAAGGTCATGCACAGCTATAATGGTCTTTAGTGAATAGGTACTTTGGTAACAATGTCCCAGCCGGACATTTGCCAACATCCATAATCTTTAGCTCTGAACGATGGTTATTTGATCAGTCGCTGCAGGCATGTACCTGGCAAGAAGTACTTTTGACTCGGAAAGAGTGCCGTGGGTTCTGGCAGGGGAGTTCGTGCGCGATTAGAAACTGTGTCTGCCCCAAATCCATTGGAGAGTTGCAACGATCTCAGGGACATAATGATAAGATATACTCGTAGCAAATCTTGTAGGAATGTAGTCCAGTGGATAAGGATGCCTTGGTATCTTCATTTGTTCGTTACAGAGTGATGCCGCTTCCATTGCAGCCTGTAGAGCCAAATTCGAATTGTTGTAGACGGAATGCATTCCTTAAGTCGCACGAATGGTCGTTATAGAAAAGCTCTAATTCGTTTCGGGGTTCGGACTCATGGCAAGTGTGGCCTGGCCTTGTGTACGTTCCACTGCCGCTATAATGTAAACCAAATCCATATCCAGCGTCTCAGGGAATTTGATCTTGACAGCTCCGGATCCTAAAGAACCATACACGGATCTGGTACGATTTTGATTTTCATGCATTCCGGGATGGCAAGTTTGAGTCCAATTACCAAGTCTTCCGGACATGTGAAAACTTGTCCGGTATCGATCGCTTCAAGGCGTCGAGAACATGCTTTGTTCTCATTTTCTTTTTTTTTTGCTTTCGGGAAAGCGACATTTCCGGGTTTGATCATATTCCAAAAACGATGGACATATCCAGAGTTATTGCGTGATTTTGAAAATTCTCTGTTTTCGATTGCTTCAAGGCGTCGAGAACATTTCCTGCCCGGCTTGTCTCTTTTGTCTTTTTCTTTCTTTCGGCAAACCGACATTGTGACTGTACTCCCAAAACGCGGACATTATTGAGGCAACTGCGTGATTTTGAAAGAATCTCCATGGATAGGGCGTATGACTAGTCTAACCTGCCATATACAGTTGGCACAAGCGTCTATCGTGCGTCCAGGACATGAATTCGTCGAATTTGATTTTGGGAATCGTGGAATTGAAGTTGTGGAGGCAGAGAAGAGAGAGGGTAGGCCATGAGGATGCTGATGTACTTCTGCTGCACGTGATAGCAAAAGTCATAGGACGGCTTATGTTTCAATGTCTGCCGTGAGGGTGCCGATGTGATTAGGTCTGTGGTCACGAAAACGCTGAAGTTGGAAGAATGGTTAGCATTCGATTCTCCTCACCTTTGCAGTCGCCCAAAAGCAGTGCATGGCCTATGGAATAGGGCATTTTTGTTGTTTTCGGATTTTTGAATTCTGATGATGCACAATATCATCACTGCACCACAAAGACCGAATACCGTCTGCTTGGTCAAATTGCTTCTCATGTTCTACCCTATACCAAAACCAGACTCCCCTTTTCTCACCTCCCTGACGGTGAGCCTATTCTCTCCTACAGCCTTACCCTCGCCCCAGGGTCAATCATATTTTCCACCCAGCTCAGAGTATACCTTCGCTTTTCTGCTTTCCCATCCGTGACCTCAACATCTAGTTCATCGCTCCGTCACGGTAGTTCCCTGCACGATTACTGACGGAGGTATACATAAGAGGTTGGTAAAGCCTTCTGCCCAACTCTTTAATTGTGATGAGGCGCCGCTCTTCCCGTCTTTTCAGCTGTTACCTTGCTAAAGAGTAGATGGAACAGCTTGATTGCAGATTCCATGATACGATATTCAGGAATAACTGACGCGCTGCTCCTGTGCTAACAAGTTGGGTGAATCGTGAGACAAGGCTGTGGGTTGATGGAGAGCTTTCCATTTAAGCCGCGTCGGCTCTTTGTGAACATCCGGGTGAGCATAATAGTCCAACATATCGGATCGGAAACCCACACGGAGCGCCTGACTCGATTGCTCAACGTTCAATGCCGTTGGGTTGACTAAAAAGCCAACATTGTGCGCTTTCAGTGTTGCTGCCGGCTAGGAGATCTGCCTGACAAACTTGAGTTTGCAGGGCAAGCGTCATACCAATAACATCCAGATCCAGGGGACTCTGACAGCCTGGAAGCCTGTGATCTTGAAAGATAGCCACCGGAGCTGCGTGATATCATCATCTCATCTCGCGATCACTGTCCTCATCCTCACTCCCGGGAACCGAGGAAAGTTCCGAAACGGACCCAAAGCTGATCGAAAAGCTCTTATTCCTCCCCGACTTCGGCTGTGGCGCCATCCCCTCCGCAATCTCCAAAACCTCGAGTAAGCCTAGCAGCCTTTTCGAGCTCGCTTCCAGCAGCATCTTAGACTGTTCTTCTTCAGCCGCATTACCCTTCTTGCCTTTAGCAGTGCCATAGACGCTGGTTCTCTCCTGAATGCCTTTCTCTACTGCTGCCCTGAGAGTGGCGGTGGCGTGGAGTCCCTTGATGCTCATCATGTAGAGGAATATTTGCTCTAGGATCAGGGAGATTTTGGCATTTGTGGAGTAGCTCTGGGTAGCTGCGCGACGAGGGAGCATGTACTGCTCCAAGTGCGCTTGTGTTGGTTCGATCTTCGTGTAGTCGGGCAGCTGGCCAGAAACGAGAGGGAGGAGATGGTTTGCATTGAGGGCTGTCTGAGTGAGGCCATCGAGCTTGGATGTGGAAAGGAGTACGCTAAAGAGCATTGTGGGAAGATGGGTGCATTCCTCGGTAAAGGGGTCGAACAGATCGCCCAGATGGGTGAATTGCATGGGAAGTGCTTGAGCGACTTTGACGAGGAGCACAATGAGACGCTGCCGGAGACCAACCGCTTCCACGCCTCCGAGGCGGTTGGTGGCGTCCTCAGCGTCACACGAGCCAGACGTGTCATCCTCTTCAGAATCCTCATCTTCACTCTGCACAGCCAGCTCTTTTCTGGATGTCGCTCTTCTTGATGTTCTAAATGTTGCCGTAGGTGCGTCAGCCATGGCTTCGTCGTCATCATCCTTTTGAAACTCCCCCAAGTTCCCGTTATCGATATCGATTTCAGCCACGCTCTTTTCATCAAGTTGTATTTGCTTCGGCTCCGCGGTCTCACGCGGCCACACCTCAGGGAAAAGACTCTTAGATTGTGAAGTGCCCCTAGCGAGTATAGCTCTGATAATTCTCCGCCTGTTACTCCGGTTCATCGGGTCTTCGCTGGAGATGTACTGCCATAGCAGAGTTTCCGTCATGGCATCCTCGGCGTCCAGGTCTTGTTGCCTGCACCGCCGTGCCTGTGCCTCCCATCCCGCCTCGAGAAAGTTCAACATAACATCCAGCCACAGCTTCCACCGCTCCCAACGCTTCTTATGTGCCACCGAGCAGTTGAAAGCCCAGCCTACCGCATGCCAGAAATCCGTTGCTCGAAACCAGAGGGAGTTCTCGTTGGCAGGAGCGCCAGTAAGTCGCTCCAAGTCGCTTTCACTGGCCGGTGAGCTCTCTGTGGCTGCGCGGTATCCCAGAGTCCCACGCCTTGATCTCTCGTCTGGGAAACTGAATGCGCGTCGCAGATCCTCGTGTAGGGGAGATATAGTGCATTGTACGTTGTGCAGGTACCGCAACGCCATGTCAGAGCCTCTTTTCTGTTCCGCGGACTTCGCTTTCGTCGTTATATTCGGGTATACAATGAGTGTGGAGGCGAGCGCGAGCTGCGGGGCTTGGGCGAGGTATGCATGATATCGTTTCGCCGGCGTCGCGATGGACGTGTTTGTAGTCAGGAGGGTATCAAGGAAGGAGTAACCGGCGACATCTGAGCTAATTAGTGTGGTTCAGAAGAAGGGGCCATTTAAGTTACATTGTCCCGCCTCCAGGTAGGCCTTCGCGTGGTTGGCGAGCTCATATGTCAATGGCCGCGCGGGACGGTCGAGCGACATTCTCGGCTGGTTTCCAAGAGCGCCGACCGCGGGAATGCGCTCTATACTGTTGGGAGCTGCGGGTTGATCCACCAGGGGATTTTGTTTGCTGGTCATGTACAATCGCTACGTGAGGTTGTATATCCCACCGCGCGCGTCGGGAAGAAACGCGTGGTCACGTCGTGGATTTAGCTTGACGCTAAACCAATTACGGTATACTGTATATTTCACATCCTCGACCCAGCTGGAAGACCTGAATGTGAGCAACTATATGCACCGTCTTGTCCAAAGGCGAGCTATAATAATACTATGTCAAATATTTAACGTTTTATATGTTCATATCACCCGATTTACTGAAAATTGAAATTGTATGTATTGATATGCATATCATAATGACCTTCGGGAAGGTCTTACAAAAATACAGCTTATTTCTCGTCCTTGGGGACCAAGGACACAAAAGGACAGAGAAAGAAACTGCTGCGCGAGAACGCCAGACCATCAAGTAATTCAGACCTCTGTATGAGAAAGCAAAAGAGTGCTCTAGCCCGTGTTTTGCTGGCCGGGCAGTGCTATTCCGCATGTACACTGCACTTCAGTCGGATGTCCGCGGAGATATGAAAAGCAAGAAGAAAGCGAAAGGGCTGAAGACAACTGCAAGAGTCCTCCCACGAGTCGGGAATCACTCACTTTGGAACCCCCGCCACCAAGCCGCGAACTGAGTGTCCGACCACCAGTGTGTAATGCGGCGGAAGAATTGAACCTCAGCACAAACACCGAGCACGTTCAACTCGTGCTTGAAGGCACGTTGGTAGGCTGCAACATCACCCTTGAGCCAGGTCTTCGCCCGTTCCTTCATGGCAATGATAAGCGCCAGGTTGACCTGGTACTCTGTTGCTTGTATCCCACCATGGAGAGAACCGAGATCGGGATAGAGACTAGGGCTAAAGCGCGCCGTTTTACCTTGACGAAGCTCAAAACAAGCCTTCACAGCGTCTTGGACCGTGCCGAGCATCCGGGTCCGAAAGTACTCGAAAGCCGTGTCCAGAGCGGAGAATTGCGCATCGTTGATGCACTCTTCTGGGAGCCATTGAATGTAATCTTCAAGGTTCGCTACAAGCGTGCTGCATTGGGCGTCCATTGTGGCTGATCCCACGGACGTAGCAACGGGTGAAAACTTATGTCGGTCGAGCGTGGCGGCGGGTTCCAGCATGATACCTCGACACATAGGACACTTGACCCAGTCACCTGGCCAGCGTGAATGGTTTTGGACCAATTCGTTATAGCACACAGTGCATAGGGTATGGGTGCAAGGAGCGAACACGGGTCTGTCCGCGTCAGTGTCGCCACCTGCATTCGTGTGAGCAGAAGCCGATGCTGAAGTTGACGAGATGATTAGTTTGCGGTAGCAAACGGGACACTCGCTGTCTCGAAGCTGCTCTACGGTACCCAATTTCGTGGCAACGTCCGAGGGCCGCTCCACACCCACCTCAAGAGCGATTATCTTCTTGCATCGGTTCCGTGCGAAGAGCAGGTGCTTAGAAAAGCAAACGTACGAGCTGTTAGCATAGATCTCCTGGTATAAAGGAGTCCACTGCCCTTTCTCCTGCGTATGCCGATGAAGGGAGTTACCGTTACGATTTTGGTAATGGAGAAGTTTGGTTGAATCTATCTTCGGCGGGTTGTCTGTAGTTGCGCTTGGTGAATAGGGGGTTAACAGCCAGATATTTAATTAACAGTAACGACCGTCGACGTGGGCTACATTGTTTAACTCGAACACGAACATTATATACGTGGGCCACAGTGTACACCTAGAACGCGAATGTTATATACTTTGCCCAAATTGTATACTCGCGAACATTTTATACGTACCGAGCAGTTGTTGTGAATGAAACTGCCTTGCCCTCATTGTGTACCCATAGGCCCGGATTTTGACGCGATACCGATATGGTGGGCGTGGATACAGCAGTCCCAGACCTGAATCTCCTGACATCCACATCACCGTGGAATTGCCAGATTGGAGGTGAATGCGTGAGAGCCCTGATGAGATATTCAATGCAAAGCATGGCCAAACTCCGTCCTCTTGCGAATGCCCATGCGCAGTGTGATTTCCACCCTCAAGCTGCCCAACTCCGCCAGGCTTGGAAAGCTCATAAAACCGCCGGCGGTTCCTCTACCATTGCTTGATCAAGGTGTCGACGCGGATTTTCCCTGCACCCATATGGAAGATGACCATCCAGAGGAGTTGCCCATGGTTTTCACGAGCAAAGAGTATGAAGGGAAGGTGGGAGGTGCCAGCAAAGAAATACGAGAGAGGTTCAGTTGCGCCGCCCTCAACTGGAAGAAGGGCCACGGATAAAGTAGGAAGCGGAAGCACACGCAGGTTTGCGTATTTAAGACTGTTTCAAGAAGGATGCAGTTGCGATGCCTTGTAGATAGTTTGTTTGACTTCCGAGCTCCCATGCCCGGTTTCACTTCCGCAATGTCTTGCTCGCAATTAACGATCAAGTAGCGCTGTTTTCCTACTTCTGATCACGCGGCTTGGTCGGGTGCGGGATGTTCCATGCATGGAAAGAGTGATTGTCCAATATTTGCATTGTGAAGTTTGCGCGCTTGGCTACTGTAATTCAGATACAGCACGGTTGATATGGGTAGCTGTGCGGGGGTCACGGCTTACAGAGGCAGTGATAGCCTAACGGAATACCTTAAGAGAAGTGTATGTTAGTGAATGCTCTGCAAAGTTGGCTTCCGATGCTTTGCTAATACCAGCAAGGAGTACCCAACCCCATTGTCTGAAAATTTCGAGTCCATAAGTCTGGTATTTCATTCGTATGAATATAGGGTATCCCTGAATTCAACCACAATCCATAGGCCGGAGGTTATAACTTTTCTATTATTCTAAAGATTGAGAGTAGTACAGGACCTGTATCTTTCGTCCAGGAACCAGAAGCAATGCCGCCGAGAGTGCGGCGAACCTGCAGATAAACGAGAGTGGGGATCTAATCCGATACAGTGGGGATCTTAAATCGGAATTTTCTTGCGGACTGTCCTAAACATGATGGAAAGAAATCGTCAACAGACTTGCGCTTCATGGTGTTGAAAATACACGCGGCGATTCAACCCACCTGCGTCATCAGCCCCACCAATTGCGGGACGGTGCAGGGACAGGGGCCACCTTAATTGAACATCACCATTCGAGGATTCGCTCCACCATACAAGTATCTCGGAAACTTGATTCGAAACTGGTTCATATTTTTGTTAATCCACCATACCCTTGGCTCTGCTAGGACTGGCGTCCCTGAAAAGACGCAATTCTTGGATTGGGATCGTCCATGTCCGCGTCTGCACCTACCACAGGAAAGAACTCGCTGCATATCTAAAAGATCTGCGATTTCCTTTGCTATGATGACGTTCCTTTATTGTCACTTCGCCGGCCCTCAGAGACCGAGTTCTGAGCAGAGATTTGAGAGATTACCCAGTTTGAGATGTTGAAAAGCGTATTACATCATGGCAGTTTGGGGACTCCTTCAAAAGACATCTTCGACTTGGGCCGTTGTCCGGTAATCAACGTTCCTGGTTCTCTTCTTTCCTTTTCCACGACCTTTCGATCATGAGCAATATTTCAATGGCATCTTTACACTCTGGACCGGCTTTGGCTCGTCGCCTTATAGCTGTCCCTGCTGCCTCTCGACCGTTACCGCTCCGCAGAATTCCCGTTTCAAATCAGCCCCTCCGACGATGCCTCGCTACTCAATATGTTCAAACACCGGTCTCAACCAAGGATGAGTCTGAGACACGTTCAATGTCCACCCCCATAGGAGAGCACGATCTGCGTCGGAAGATGTTCAGTCGTTTCGACTTGACTGGCAAAGTGTTTGTTGTCACAGGCGGCTCCCAAGGGCTGGGTCTTTCGATGGCGGAGGGGCTCGTAGAAGCTGGCGGGACTGGTGAGTGGGCCCACGTCTCATTATAAAGGTCTTAATTTAACAATGTCCCCAGTCCACTGTCTCGATATACAGCCTGAACCGTCCGATAATTTCAAGACTGCAAAGGAACGCATAAATCCGGATTTCGGCGGCGGCCTAGAGTACCATCAAGTCGATGTCAGCGATGCAGAGGGCCTGGAGACTGTCGTAGGGAGGATAGCGGACCAGAAACAGCGCTTGGATGGCCTGATCGCCGCGGCGGCAATCCAACACATCTCTCCTGCTCTGGAATACTCGACCGACGACATTAGAAAGATGCTGGACGTGAACTACATCGGTGTGTTCCTCTCAGCACGGACGTGTGCTCGGCAGATGCACAAATATAAGATCCCTGGGTCAATATGCTTGATTGCCTCTATGAGCGGCCTCATCGCCAACCGGGGCCTCATTGCGCCTGTCTACAACTCTTCGAAAGCCGCAGTGATACAACTGGCGCGTAATCTGGCCATGGAGTGGGGCAGGAAGCAACCTGACGGGACCGGCGGAATAAGGGTGAATGCTCTCAGTCCCGGGCATATCCTGACACCGATGGTGGAGGAGAACTTTAGGAAGGGCGAGGCGGATCCGAAAGAGTGGGAGGATAATAATATGCTGGGAAGGATAAGCAGACCGGAGGAGTTCAAGGGGGCCGGAGTCTTCCTCCTCAGCAATGCGAGCAGCTATATGGTAAGTTAAGCGTCCTCATTTACTTTAGACGGGTTACTGAATATGCGTAGACTGGCCAGAATCTTGTCGTGGATGGCGGTACCTCTGCATGGTAGAACTTCGACAACTGTGCTTTTTTTGAATGCTAGCAGTTTGGCGACTTGGACCTCAGAGAGGTCAGCATTAGAACGGCATTGTTTACAACGAGAAACGAGATAAGCTCCATGAAGGATCGTCCATATAGACCTTTTTGGTAGATCTTCATGCATGAATGGGAACAAATAGTATGGCGCATCTTTCTTCTCTGCGTGAGAGTGACTTTTGATGCCAAGACAACAATACACCAAAACGTTAAGGGCTTAGCGCCATTTTCGGACCAACTTGTCCTTCCGTAGCCATGCAATTGTAGAAACACCACCTCGAACCACAGAGCTCACAAGTCGAGCTACACCATTCGCCCATCATGGACCGATTGTCGCGGTTATTGAGTGCAATACTGCTACTCATCGCCCTGCCACTCGCAGCAGCCCTCAAATTCGAAATCCACGCCGTTCAACCGCACGACGCGAACAAGTACGAGCGATGCATACGGAATTTCGTGGCCAAGGATCAACTGGTGGTGGTTACGGCCATTGTCAGTGGCTATCGTGGGGATGGACAGACGCTGAATATGCATGTATGTTGGAAAGGCTTTACGCAACGGATGCAGGGACTGATTCTTGGAATTGTAGATCCGCGATGCGATGGGCAATGATTATGGAAGACCAAAGGACGTATACGGCGAGAACAGATACGCCTTCACCTCTCACGCTGATTCGGCATTTGATGTTTGCTTCCAAAATGTCCTCAGCGGCAGCAGTACGTCTTGACACACAAATCGAGACCGAAGTAGTCCAACAACTCACAACCTCGTAGCTTCAGGCACCGCAAACCCATCGCGCCACGTGGAACTAGATATAGATATAGGAGCGGACGCCAAAGACTGGTCTGCGATCCAAGCCAGCGAGAAGCTGAAGCCCGTCGAAGCGGAGTTGCGCCGGATCGAGGAGGTCATTGGCGAGATTGTTTCCGATATGGATTATCTGAGGGCGAGAGAACAGAAGCTGAGGGATACGAATGAGAGCACGAATGAGCGCGTCAAGTGGTTTGCTTTCTGCACAATGGGCATGCTGGTGGGCTTGGGTGTTTGGCAGATTGTGTATCTGCGGGCGTACTTCAGGAGCAAGCACCTTATCTAGGCGGGATGAGCGTGGAGGTTGACCGAGGATGGAGTTTTCAAGAGCGGATTGGATACAGAGCTTCGAAGATGGAGGCATGTTTTGATGTCGAGGGATTATCGATGTACAATGGGGCAGCCGAGTGCAGAACCGGCAGCTGGTCTGGCGTCACAGGGTTTCAGCATCTTGCATCATGTTCAAGGGCCTACACTGAATCGCTTAGTGGTGTCAAGATGCCTATTCAAGCAGGGAATTTTTTGACCCATAAATTCGACGCCGCTGGTGTCCTCAACCTAGCGTCTCTCTTCGATCAGCGCTCGCTTGATTCGGTAACATTGAACTCGCGCCTTCTGGGATGGGTCTCGACGAGGAAGGGGCGGCTTCGTATCCAAGCACCAGACTTCAAGAACTCATCTTTCACTCCCCCACTTTCTTACCCTTCGTCTCTCAAGACATCCAATTCCTATCCGCGGGTCCTCTCCAGCATTGCTAATACTCGGACTACTTTTCCGCCATTCTTCGCTGACCTCAAGGGCCGCGGCTTTCCTGCAACCATTTCATTTACGCCCTCTCACCTGGCTATACCTGGGCACTCTTCCCAACACTTCCCCGCCACCACCGAAGGACCTGACCATGCTGCGCCAGTGACACCATCTCCACGAACTCTCAACCGAACAGAGACCCATGTCCTGTTCGCGAGGAATCCAAACTCAGACATAGACCCCGGTGTACTTAAATCCATCAACGCTGCCCTCCCTACTTTCCGCTACTCCAGACCAACCACAACCTTGGAACCACAGAGATCGATCCCTATACGCCCGCTAAAAGCCTTTCCATTACCCTTTCCATAGTTAGGGCAAAGTGGGGAAACGTTGCGCGAAACTCGTCCAGCGGCCATCTGGACATTTATTGATGAAAGAATAACAATATTTTCCCTGGTACTTCCGCTCCGCTTTGCTGGTATTTCCCGGGTATCATTGTGTTTTGCCACCTTCCTGGCAATCCATTCCAGGCCTCTTGTCCACGCTCAAATCAGACTTCGCTACCAGTTTGACAGATGCCCTTCTCATCGGACAAAGGTAATGACGTGCACAGCCACAAATCTGCCGAGGAAGAAGTACCACCGTATACGGAGCAGCCGCTCAGGGACCGGCGCCAAAGGGTGCTTCGCCGTGCTCGCGGAACTGCCAGAAGGATAATGAGAGCCTTCCATCCGTTATGGAGAGTGGCTCTTCCGGTAGTTGGATTCATTCTGAGTCTGCTTTGTTGGTGTCTCTGCTTTCCTGTGCCTCTCGTCTGGTGATTGGGTGGACGCACTCGATTGAGAGAGATGATGGACCTCGCTTTCAGAAAATGGACGATTTCCACTTCAGGGCTGGAAACAACAATGTTCCCTTCGAGATTTTGAAAATAAGTAACCGGCGGCGGAGATCGAGTGTCTCCACATTTGGAAGCTTGCCGCTAGGGCATTCAGTTCGAGTCGGTTATGTCGCCAGAAGGCCCAGAGATCGTGAAAAGTACAAGGGATATCTGAAGGTGCTTCCGTCTACCTCTTTTCCGTTGTGGAATTTCCCCACATATCAAGTTGGAGACACGATCGGTCTCCCACAGAGGACAACATCCTCACCCAGGGGTACCCATTTCACCCCTTTTAGCCTTGCAACTGGTACTCTCGTCTCCCCTTCTATCCTCTCTTCTGGACACACTTGGACACCCCCTTTACCCAACCACGTCGGCGCTATGGTCACTATGACGGAGTCGACCAGGCCAAAGTATTGAGGAGACAAGAGGTCATTAATCACTGAGCCTCCGCCCTCGATCATGATGCTCTGAATCCCTTCTCCCGCCAAGGTTTCCACCAACTTATGCCATGGGATTCTGGAAGGCTTATCATCCACGACTGGCTCAACAACAAGCACCTGTCCCCCCACACTTTCCAACAAATCTCTGACCTCTTTCTTGCAAGGCTGGCACATGACCAGCCATGGCGCCTTTCCTTTTTTCTCTCTCGCAAGGGCAATGCATTTGGTCTTCTCATTGATCTCCCATCGCCCTCTGGGATCCAGAACGATTGGCCTAGGCTGCCCAGTTAATCCCTCTCCACCGTAGCCTCCGGCTCCTTCAATCCGACAGTTCAGGCTGGGGTCGTCAGCTACGGCCGTTCCAACGCCAATCAGTATGGCATCATGTTGGGACCGGAGATAGTGGGTCATTGCCTTTGATTCCGGACCGGAAAGATGCGTCTGCACTCCTGGGGCTAGCGAGAGATTGGAGTCGAGGGATGTAGCGAATGTTAATGTGACATACGGCTTTTCATTCTTGGAGGGGAATGGCAGGTAGGGGTCGATGAGTTTGCTTTGGGTCGCTGGGAAGTGGAGGACTTCGCGGGTTGAAGAGGCCATGTCTTTGGTACCCAGGGTTTCCAAAGGTGCCCTAGATTTTATTATGTTTGCTCTTTGAAGTCCAGGGAATACTTTTTCCACTAGTTGATGCGGATGGTGAGTTGAATCAGAGCGGGGTGGTCGTTGGTGGGTTTGCTTCAAATCTCCGATTCCAGCACTTTCTCTGTCGCGGTTTTACTCTCGGCCAAACCTCTCTTCCTATCTCAAGAAGATGAATCTCATATATCGATGTGAAGATTTCCGGATAGATCTTTTTACGCCGCTTATTAAGCAGAAGGGATTAGTTACCGCCCACCAGGCATCGAGAGAGTCTTGGCACCCACCCCACATCTCTCTGCCACAACGTTGCGCCCAAGCTTGTATCCTTGCCACGTCTGAGTCTCCTGTGTTCTTGCTCCTCCTTTCAAGAGCCATCCTTTTCTCTCACAGAGCAGCTCTAGCCGAAGCTCACACAGGATCTGAATTTTTATTGCTGAACCCTTACCTAAGGACTCCATATCGACTTCCAGCTTCACCCGCTCCACGACACCTCCTCCCACCCCCCGTCACAGGTCGAAACCACGCGCTCCACGTTACTAGTTACTTCCTCGGCAAATATCTGACTGTTTGAGTTGTGCGCGCGAACTACTCGGGATTCATTCCAAGTGTAAAGCTTTCTCGGTCACTATCGTGTTTGCGGGGTGATTACCAGTCGACATCAACTATACACGAGGAAGGGGATTCCGCTAGGCAGCCAAGATGTTGAAGATATGGTCTATGGTGGGTGTTTCGGACCCTTTAGGAATCAACCCTGGGATTAGAAACACGGTCCAAGCTGGTGTGGGTGCTAACTTCGGATACAGAAACAGAAGCAGCAGCAAGATGAGGCGGCACAGGCCGGAAGCAAGAAGAAGAAGGTGACAGCAGCGCAGTTGCGGGTACAGAAAGGTGTGGGAAGACGTGCGTTTCTCTGAGGACTATACTCACGACCTCTAGATCTCTCCGAGTTATCACTCGGCTCAACGATGAAGACGCATTTCCCCAACCCCGACGACATACTCAACTTCACGCTCACCATCGAACCCGACGAGGGCATGTACAAGGGCGGCAAATTCGTCTTCGACTTCAAGATCAACCAGAACTTCCCGCACGACCCGCCCAAGGTCAAGTGCACGCAGAAGATCTACCACCCCAACATCGACCTGGAGGGCAACGTGTGCCTGAATATCCTGCGCGAGGACTGGAAGCCCGTCCTGAATCTCAACGCGGTGATTGTGGGGTTACAGGTATGGTGGAGTGCGGTACACGTGTTGCGGGGCAAACATGCTGACGGGAAGACAGTTTCTTTTCCTGGAGCCGAATGCGTCGGATCCCCTCAATAAGGAGGCTGCGGAGGATCTAAAGGCGAACAGAGAGCAGTTCAAGCGGAATGTGCGGACGTCGTTGAGTGGAGGAAGCGTTAGGGGGCAGACGTTTGATCGTGTCCTGAAATGAGATGCTATCCGGAGATGGTGGGGGCACAAAGGTGATAGAAGAGGGACTGCGTAGATGGATGTGGTGTTCAAGGCGTGCATTTGGGTAACGGCGTCATCATGGAAGCGTTGGCGCAGGCATAAATGGGGGACTCTCTTTGCCGAAGCAGGATTATGATTCGACCTCGTATTCAATGGGGAGCTAGCCGGGTGATTGAGCGATGATCATCTTGTTCAATCCCGACTGATCAACGTCCTGCACTTCTTGGATAGTCTGATTCCGTACTCAGTGCAACTCAAATGGCTACCACCTAATAAGGCCATGAAAGGAAACAGAGTGTGTAGGGGGAGTGACCAGTTGGATGTGGAAAGTCACAGGATATCGGAGACGATACGAGATTCCAGCCCTGTCCGTGACTCTTTACTCTGGGGAAGATACGCTGCGGTGACGGGCCGAACTTTCGGAGCAGGGTGAGTGGTTGGCAATTCACTGAGAGCCGGGGCTTATTAAGCGGACTCCTGGAACATGCCATTGGCTGTCTCGGGGAGTCGGACTCGTCTCCGGTCCCGGCTGTCAACGGCCGATTTCGCTGGAGCTTGGACATGTACGAACTTTCCTACCCGCAAAATCGCCCGCCAGAGAGACTTCTCCCCGATTGCTCATATAAAACCCGCCCCTCCCCCGGATTCTTCTCAAACCAAGATACCCTCTCACACATCACATTTCTCACAATGGCCTCAAGACCTGCCTCCCGCGCTCTCCGCCAGACCGCCCGCCAAGTGGCTTCCTCTGCGCCCGCTGTCCAGCGACGCACCTTCGTCTCAGCTCTCAATGCTGCCCGCTCCGGCGTCGCGGCGGCTCCCAAGGCGGCCGTCAGCTCGCAGTTCCAGCAGAGGCGCGGTGTGAAGACGATTGACTTCGCTGGCACCAAGGAGACCGTCTACGGTTTGTTGTCCCCGTCCCACGTTGCGCTGAGCACCATCTGATTGTAACCGACAGAGCGTGCCGACTGGCCGAGGGAGAAGCTCCTGGTGAGTCACCTGCTGCGTGCATTTTTGTCCCTTGAGCGCTGGAGCTAACATTGGAATCAGGACTACTTCAAGAACGACACTCTGGCCCTCATCGGCTATGGCTCCCAGGGCCACGGCCAGGGTCTCAACCTCCGCGACAACGGCCTCAACGTCATCGTCGGTGTACGCAAGAACGGCGCTTCGTGGAAGGAGGCCGAGCAGGATGGCTGGGTGCCCGGCCAGAACCTCTTCGACATTGATGAGGCCATTGGCAAGGCCACCATTGTCATGAACCTGCTCTCCGACGCTGCCCAGTCCGAGACGTGGCCTCACATCAAGCCTCTGATCACCAAGGGCAAGGTACGGAATTGCCCTCACCTCAATTGATATCCAAACTGACTCCAATAGACCCTCTACTTCTCCCACGGCTTCTCGCCCGTCTTCAAGGACCTCACCAAGGTCGAGGTTCCCAAGGACGTGGACGTCATCCTCGTCGCCCCCAAGGGCTCCGGCCGCACCGTCCGCTCCCTCTTCCGCGAGGGCCGCGGCATCAACTCGTCCATTGCCGTCTACCAGGACGTCACCGGCAAGGCCAAGGAGAGGGCCGTTGCCCTGGGTGTCGCCGTCGGCTCCGGTTACCTGTACGAGACGACGTTCGAGAAGGAGGTCTACTCGGATCTCTACGGTGAGCGCGGCTGCCTGATGGGCGGCATCCACGGCATGTTCCTCGCGCAGTACGAAGTCCTCCGCGAGCGCGGCCACAGCCCCTCCGAGGCCTTCAACGAGACCGTCGAGGAGGCCACGCAGTCGCTCTACCCGCTCATCGGCGCCCATGGCATGGACTACATGTACGCTGCCTGCTCGACCACGGCGCGCCGCGGCGCCATCGACTGGAGCAAGCGCTTCAAGGAGGTGCTCAAGCCCGTCTTCAACGACCTGTACGACTCGGTGGCCGACGGCAGCGAGACGAAGCGCAGCCTGGAGTACAACTCGCAGCCCGACTACCGCGAGAAGTACAAGAAGGAGCTCGAGGAGATTGACAACCTGGAGATCTGGAGGGCGGGCAAGGCTGTCCGCAGCCTGAGGCCGGAGAACAAATAGGGTGTGTAATGTGAAGGGTTTGGGGTAGGAGATGGGAATGGGAAAAGATGGGAAAAGGATATTGTGTAGATATGGTTTTCATTTTTGTGTGCTTTTGGCATCGGGGCGTCTTCTCATCGCTGTCAGCTGGGCGATTCATGACGATTGAGATATTGGCGCTGGCATTAGGATCTGGAATGGAAAAACTGCCATTTTGTCAATGCAATTGCGGACTCATTAACTCCTTGCCATGCGCTCGGTGTGTGAATGGTGTTTCTTCTGCACGACTGGCTTCAGGGTTCCTGGAAAGGTCCCTGTGCCAGGCCTCGGCTAGACCTGCCTGTCAAGAAGCCGGTGTGGGGTAGCCGCAATCGATAGATTGAGATTGCTCTGACGACGACCGCATCGTTCATAGGAAAAGCCAGCGGGAACCTTGTAGCAACACGATTACAAGCGTGATAAGAGGCACAATACATGACCCTCTGAGTCAAGGCCAGTGTTCCAGTCATTCGAGGAAGATAATCGTCCGCAAACGCCCATCGGGTGATATAGGTTACTGTAGACCCGATCACCTGGTACTGAGAAGAGTTATTCAAATACGTTGGGAGAATCCGGACGTGAGACCACGTTAGTACTGGTGAATAGAATCATTCAAGAAGAGTTGTGAGAATCTCAAGGAGAGGGGCGGGGTCTGCTGTTTGCTGGAGAAAAGCAGCTCTGCAAAGAAGACATCAACCCTTGGAAGTTGACAATTGGATGCAGCGTTCCAGTACGCTGAGAGAATAAGAGATTGATTATAGATTTCGAGTCAGGATCAAAGGTTGGAATATAAGGAGCCCGGTCTCTACCAAAGACATATATACTCCTACGAACGCCGTTGTGGTCCGGAGAAGCTCCAGGCTCCATCTCACCTTCGTCCACTACCTTCACCTTCACCTTCACCTTCACCTTCACCTCATCTCCTCGCTCATCATGAGCCAAGATGCGTGGTAAGCTCATCTCAACTTCACACCAGCTTCGGCCGCGGGGTCGGCCGTTTGCCCTCCCACAAACAATCCCTCTCCTCTCACCTCGCCGTCCTACTCCTCCACTCCAACACCTCTCTTCCCCGCACAACCCTGCCGTTGTACTTCTCTCTTCTTCCTATCCATCATCTCGTCTGTCCAAAGAATCCCCATATACCACTCCCACAATGGACCACTCCCTCTACCACCCCACCCCGCACTTCCTCCCCTTCCGCCGCAAACGCCCCAGCAACACCACCACCAGTAACCCTACTCACTCCTCACACCACTCCAGCTCCGGCGCCTCGGGCCCACCAACCTCTCCATCCGCTCCAACAAACCCCTCACGTCCCCCGCTCCTCTACAACGAGGAATACTACTCCTACCTCGACAAAGCCGTCAAGAACCTGCAGGAGGACTACGCCTCTGGAGCCCGCGAGATGGCGAACCAAGCGCTCCGGTATCTGGCTACGGTGATCGAAATTGCGGCTATTACGGCCAGGGATGGAAGAGAGACGTGGGAGATGGCGGTTATGGGGGGGAGGGCGTTGAGTGAGGCCAGGCCTGCGATGAGGTATGTGTGATATTTCTGTTTGTAGTATCATGATGGCTTGGATCGGTTTTTGGAGATTCGTTGGCCTGGGTATGGGGAGTGTGGTTGCCACCTACATCTCCCCTATCTCACTCTTATATCCTTTCTTCTTCGTCGGAAAACTGTATAACCCCATCGTTTCTCCTTCTAGGAACCCTTTTCTCTCTCCTCAGGAACTTCTTCTTCAGCAGCAGCAGCAACAGCAGCAGCGCCAGCAGCGAAATGTCCGGAACACTGACGATGCCTCCATGATCAGTGCGGCGATCACGGCGTGCCTCCTGCGCGCGCTGGCGGCCATCCAGGAGCTATGGGAGGCTCCGGCCCAGAAGGAAATGGATCCCTCGGGACTGGCGCGACTGGCGAGCCAGCGCATTGAGAAGATTGTCAGGGAGAGGAGGGACGCGGAGGGTGCGCTGGGGAGGGGGTTTGCGTTTTGGGTTAAGCGGTTGGTGGGTGAGGTATGCTCTATCTTTCTCTTCCCTCTTTTTCTTTCTTTTCACTCTTTGCTCTTGCCGCGATTCCGTTATGATCTTTTTCAATCTGAAGACGGGAGACTGATACAGTACTTCCTAGCTCAACCCTCCCACCCTTAACACCCAGCCAGGGACCACACCAGGACCAGCACCAGCACCACCGCCAATAACAATCCACATCCTCACCCTCTCCAACTCGTCCACCATCCGCACCGCCATCCAGGCGCTCCTGACCCACGCTCCCGACATCCACCTCGACCTCACGATCCTGGAATCGCGACCGAGGTTCGAAGGCGCAGACATGGCTGCTCGTATCCTCGACGAAGTCGCCAAATGCAAATCCCAAGCCAAGAATCCGCAGTCGCTGGAGAGATTGAGAGTGAGGCTCGTACCCGATTGCGCCGTCGGCAGCGTTTTTGCCCAGAGGAAGGTGGACGTCGTGCTGCTGGGCGCGGATCGCGTGACGAAGGAGGGGGATGTGAGTAATAAGGTGGGGAGTTTGGGGGCTGTGGTGGGGGGGAAGGTGCTTGGGGGGGGTCGGGGTGGGGGGGGGGGACCTGGGGGTGGGGATGGAGGGGTGAAGGTTGTGGTTGTTAGTGATGCGGATAAGATTGTTGGGGATGGTGAGGGTGGTTTTGGCGACGGGGGACATGGCGAGGTGCATCCTGCGGGGGAGGTCATGGGGGCTTGGACCCAGGGGGCGAGGGAGGTTTTAGGGGGGATGCTTGAGGGGGGGATGGGAGGGGGAGGGGAGGGGGTGGTGGGTGGGAAGAAGAGGAGGGAGGAGGGTGGGAATAGGGAGGAAGGGGAGACGGGGAGGACGAGGGGCGTCGTCGAGGTTTGGGGTGAGTGGTTCGAGGTCGTGCCTGCGAGGTACGTGGATGCGTATGTGACGGAGTTGGGCATTTGGGGGCGGGAGGAGGTGAGGAGGGCCGGGGAGGAAGTCAGGGTGTTGGAGGAGAGGGTTTTTGGGAGGAGGGGGTAGGGGGTAGAGGAGGGGATAGAGGAGGGGATATGGGGAGGTGGGATTAGGGTGTGGGGAGGTGGGATAGAGGAGGAGATAAGGGAGAGTTAGGTGGGTGGAAGCGGATCTGCGGAAGCGCTGCTGCCGGATCGAAATGTCCTCAGTCTAAGTTGTCGTGACACATACCCTTAATAATTCGGAATCCATCAGTGCACCAGGCAGATAGCAAGTTTTCAGCAAGATATTGAAACACTTTTTTCCATCCTAGGTTTTCTGGCGAGGAGAGTGGATGTGGATGCGAGCTAGGGATCACGTATTGAAGCGCTGGTAGATTCGGATTGCGAGCTCGTGCTACGGGACTCATTCAATGTATACTCTCGGGTGGCGAGTGGAGTCAGTGGACTGGGAAGGCAGGGTGAGGAAAGGTATAGGTAAGGGTGGGGATGGGGACGGGTTAGATTTGTGGGCGTGGTGAAGAGTGGAGGTATAGCGTTGGGGCGGGAGGGGGGGTAGGTGTGGATGTCGATGTGGATGTTACCCAGGGTATTTCATGTGCATGGGCAAGGCAAAGCACTCAATACCTAGGTACTCACAGATAATGGAATCAGGGACAGCAGTTAGTAGACAGTGCCATCATCGTGCTTCCTAGTTGTGGCCTTATATATGCACGTAGATTGTCAAATTCTTCTACTTCAAGGAGGGAATCTCTGGCTTTTAGTAGTCTCCTAGTTTTCTGTCTGCTAGGGAACTGTCGACTTGTTCTTCTTCTACTACACTGCATTTCTCACCTCACCTCACCTTACCTCGCCTCGCCCCGCCCCTACTGCACATATATCCAACATAGATATTCAAATTACAGAATTATACCTAGAAAAGCAAAATCCTTCTAACCCGTCCTGCATCCCCTTTACATCCCTCACTACTATCGCCATCTCCTTCGCCATCCAATCGCCATCGCCATCTCCCCCACCATCTCACTCGCTGTCACCAAGTCCTCCACCCCCGCAGCCCCTTTCGCCAGTGCCATCACTATCCTCCTTCTCCTCCTCCTCCTCCTCCTCCCCCCTATCGCCGTCTCCTTCACCGTGTTTAACGACTCCTCCCTTTGCTTCTCTTGCCCTAGGGTATTTTACCGCCTCTCTTACTTGCTTTGCCTGCAGTGCCCCTATTTTCTTTTCAGGTCTGGATGTGGGTTGGTGGGTTTAGGGGTGCGGAAAAGGGGCTGGGCAGGAGTAGGGTAATTTCTACGGCTATGCGTAGGTATGATGGGTATAGGTATAGGTATATAACCTCTGAGAGTGGCAAAGGCGAGGAAAATAAACAAGATGATGGAGAAGAAGGAGAAGAAGAAGGAGAAGAAGAAGGAGAAGAAGAAGGAGAAGAAGAAG